>NW_028158671.1:0-20053 GCF_964263955.1 Coregonus lavaretus | reverse complement strand
GTTGTTGTTGTTTTTATCTGACTGTCTGGTGGTGCGTTAAATAAGGAGGGCAGTGGTGAGGGAAGAAATAATGTTTCTCTTTTTCTGTCTCTGTTCTTTTCCCAAAACATCACAAGACACATGTCTACACACGTGGGTGTCTGGCTGGCAGTGACCAATGACTCGTCTTCACTCTGAGCATTAGACATAGGCCTCATCCCAAATGGCACCCTATTCCCTACACAGTGCACTACTTTTGACCAGGGCCCACAGGGTCAGATTAAGGGCTATGTGTGTCAATCCTGTTTGACTTCTCAGCGTTGTTTCTTGTCTGATACTTCCGTCTGTGTGTTACTTAGTATGGGTTTATTGTGTCTGTCTGTCTCCTGGCCAAGGGAATCTTCTTCCCTCACTTCCATCCATTCCAACACACACACACACACACTAGACATGTTCTGAAGGCAGGTCTGACAGCTGCGGTGTTGCAGTCGGTGTGATCATGAGTTGAAGACTGTCTCTGCTCTGACAGCTCTTTATGCTGGGACTCCCTATATGGCTGACACACACACACACACACACACACACACACACACACACACACACACACACACACACACACACACACACAAAGCCCTTGTTCACTCCAACCATCACTTCTGCTACACAACCATTAAAGGTTTGAACTGAAAAGTGATGTACAGGAGAGGGTTTTGCGGTGAACAAAATCAATCATATTACAGAGAAAATCTCAACTCCATATGATATGTTTATGTATCACTTTGTCTTTTTTCATTTGTGTGTGTGTATTAATGTGTGTGTATGTGTATGCAGTAATGTGTGTATGTGTTTCAGGGAGAAGGAGGAGCAGCTGGGGCGTGAGAGGGAGTGTCAGCGGCAGCAGACCCAGCAGGCAGAGAATGCTCTGGAACACTTTAAGAAACAAGTAGAGATCAGCTCAGAGAAGACCTACGCTGACATGAAACTACAGGTAACATACTGATAATACTACATGGAAATCCCTGGTTCTGTAAAGCCGGGACAGTAGTGTTGTATGGAGGGGAGAAAGAGGGGCCTATATGATCATTACTATCCCCAGCACACACACACACTTATCATCATCATCATCATCGTCATCGGTGATCACTGGAGTCCAGTATGATTGTCCTCCATGGGGTCTTCTATTTGTGGGTCTTCAGATGGCTGTAGTGGCTGATCCGGGAGCCACATATTTTGGTGCAGTGTGGGCAGGGATGAGTGGTGGTTGGTGGTTGGGCCTTCCTGGTGTTCAGTCTCTCCTTGTGTAGCTGTCCCTTGTCCTCTGCGACACAGTGGAGATCTTTTCCATGTAGTGCAGCTCCCTCTTGAATGTTTTTTCTCCAGTTGTCTGTTTAGTGCAGTGTCCTTCCAGTTGTCTGTTTAGTGCAGTGTCCTTCCAGTTGTCTGTTTAGTGCAGTGTCCTTCCAGTTGTCTGTTTAGTGCAGTGCCCTTCCAGTTGTCTGTTTAGTGCAGTGTCCTTCCAGTTGTCTGTTTAGTGCAGTGTCCTTCCAGTTGTCTGTTTAGTGCAGTGTCCTTCCAGTTGTCTGTTTAGTGCAGTGTCCTTCCAGTTGTCTGTTTAGTGCAGTGTCCTTCCAGTTGTCTGTTTAGTGCAGTGTCCTTCCAGTTGTTGGAGGTGACGTAGAATTTCTGAAGGTTTGTTTTGATGTTGTCTTTGTAGCGTTTCCTTTGTCCGCCAGGGGCTCGCTGACTTTCCTTCAACTGGGAGTACATCATCTGTTTTGGGAAGCGTTAGTTGGGCATCCGGATCACACGACATGTCCATCAGAGTTGGGGTTGTATTATTGTAGTGGTGATGCTGTTTATTTTGGCCTCTTCCAGCACGCTGGTGTTGGTCGCCAGCTTTGTAGACCAGGAGTTTTGTTTACGGACTCTGGCACTAGCGTGCACACACACTTCCCCTGTCCCCTCTCTTTCCTGTCTCGTCACCACAGAGAGTGGAGGCTGGATGACAAACAGACAGTGATCAAACCAAGACAATACAGATGACTGCAGGCCCGTCACTCACACACACACACACTTCTCTGAGTTGAGAAGACACAGCCTGGCCACAGATGCACAGGGGCGCCATGCTGGCTACACACAGATTCCTCTGTCTCGCTCTCTTTTTCTCTTCCTCTCTTTCGCTCTCCTTCTTTTTCTCTCCTTTTTCTCTCTCTCCTTCATGCTCTATCTTTCCCCCTTTCTCTCTCTCACAGCTGGTCTAAACATGTTTCTTTTAAGGCCCTCTATTTGTGATCAGCTATATTATCTTCACAGAGTGCTAGGTGGCAAAATATGGTAAAAGCAAAGAATGATTCTATATTCCCATAACTTTAAATCCCCACTCTGTGATCTTTACAGCCATTTCTTATCATTTAAATGAACAATATAAAGTGGTCTGAGTTAACAATCCTACAGCGTTTAGTTCCATCACTAAAGCCCTCGACTTTGACCAGTTGTGTTATAGAGCCTATATCCTATATGTTTTGTGCGTGAGTGCATGTGCCTGCTCTCACCCTGTGTGGGTGTGGGGTGGGCCGGGTGGTAATGATGTTAGAAGCCGTCACAGAGGACGTGTCTCTAAACAGCGGAGTGATGGAGTAATTAGTCTATTTCACTGTTCAACACTTGGCAGAGTGTGGGCTGTGGATTATTGAGAGATAACTAATCGATGCAGACTTAGCTGTAAACTATGTGTTATTACAAAGTTAGAGTTTCCCTAGGCCTCTGGGCAGAGTGTGTGTGGGCTTTATTGATAGAGCACTCGTTAAATTGTGAACAATGGAGATGTTATACGGTAATTAGTATGTTACTGTAGGCCTTTAACTTATTGGCATGGTGTGGGTGGGAATATCATAGAATAGATATAGGCCTGACTGACAACACCATGGACAGTGTGTTCTTACAAGTCACACTCCTCCTCCTCTTCCCTCTATCCTTCTCCCTCCTTTTACTCCACTCCTCCTCTCCTCTCCCCAGCGGTCCCCTGGACTCCCGATCTTCCATCTCTCTCTATCCTCGTCTCACATCAAAGTCATGAGAGAGCAGCAATCTTCTCTGCATCCTCCCCCTCTCTCTTTTTCTCTCATTCCATCCATCTCTCTACAGCTCTTTCTATCTACATTTCGCCCTATCTTTAATAATATAAGAAAGCATCTTCAGTCTCTCCTCTGTCTCTCTCTGTCTCTCCTCTGTCTCTCTCTGTCTCTGTCTCCCTCTGTCTCTCTCAGTCTCTCCTCTGTCTCTCTCTGTCTCTGTCTCTGTCTCTCCTCTGTCTCTGTCTCTGTCTCTCCTCTGTCTCTGTCTCTCCTCTCCTCTGTCTCTGTCTCTCTCTGTCTCTGTCTCTGTCTCTGTCTCTCCTCTGTCTCTCCTCTGTCTCTGTCTCTCCTCTGTCTCTCCTCTGTCTCTGTCTCTGTCTCTGTCTCTCCTATGTCTCTCTCTGTCTCTGTCTCTCCTCTGTCTCTGTCTCTCCTCTGTCTCTCTCTGTCTCTGTCTCTCCTCTGTCTCTCTCTGTCTCTCCTCTGTCTCTGTCTCTGTCTCTCCTCTGTCTCTCTCTGTCTCTCTCTGTCTCTGTCTCTCCTCTGTCTCTGTCTCTGTCTCTCCTCTGTCTCTCTCTGTCTCTGTCTCTGTCTCTCCTCTGTCTCTGTCTCTGTCTCTGTCTCTCCTCTGTCTCTGTCTCTCCTCTGTCTCTGTCTCTCCTCTGTCTCTGTCTCTCCTCTGTCTTTCTCTGTCTCTGTCTCTCTCTCTGTCTCTCTCTTTGTCTCTCTCTCTCTCTCTCTGTGGGTGTTATGTTGGTGTTAAACTGTGTTGATAGGGTTGTGTCTAAATGGATTACTGCTCGCCTTAAAAGCTTGCACTCTGCTGGACGCCGTTTAAAGAAAAGTGTCTGCCCTATTTTGAGTGTAGAATATAAAGACACACAGCACCATGTGGAACAGAAACTGTCGCTGCAGTTCAAAGGATGTTTTCACATAATAAGAGGATAAATCACTACATATTGCCATAGTGCCGTTCTCTCACCTGTCTCTAGATAAGTCATTGGGAAAGATCCCATCTTGTCTGTGCCAGGATTTCACTCAGTAACCTCTTTCATTACTTTCTCCATAGATTTATCTCGCGCTCTCTGTGCATGGAAAATATGTTGCTATTGTCATTGAGAATCACAGAGTGATCTTTCTCTCTCCCTCCTTGTGTAGATGGATAAGGTGGAGGAGGATCTGACCCGCTCCAAGTCCCTAAGAGAGAAACAGGCCAAGGAGTTCTCCAACCAACTGGAAGAGCTCAAACAGAGATACGAACAGCAGGTCAGTGGGAGAGAGAAGGGAGGGGGACTTGATACTGTTACGTTTTTGCCAGAATATTTCTTGTTTAAACTTTAAGCATTTCCTATTATTTTGGGATTTATACAGTTTATTTGAATATGGGGACATTCTGACATCCATTTGAGATGTAAAAAAAAATAGATATATACAAAGAAAATCCTCTACATGAGCCATCTGTGTTGCCTCGTCACAAAAGACACAGATGATATTCAACAGAGATTTGTGGTCTTAATCAACTATTAAACCCCCAATGGAAAACTCTGATTCAATCTGTGTTCGGCTCATACCGTCTGATTTATCATCCAGCCCCATCAGTTTCCTCTGATTAGAAATCTCCAAACCATTTTCCTTTTCTATTGAAATCTAACTCACTGATATAAAGTCTACTTTTATGAGGAGAGAAATTCAATTAACCCACTGGAATGTCCATTATCTGGTGTAAATTATGGGATTGTATGAAGAATTGGAGAAAGCTTGAAGGCATCTAACCCAAACCATACCCCTTTATTGCTGTTCAATTTAGCCTCTTTGGAATCATGAAATTAACTACCATGCCAAGGGGTGTCATTGGTTGAAACGACTAAACACACACACCATTACATGTTTGCATAGCATACTGTACACTGAGTGTACAGAACATTAGGAACACCATCCTAATATTGAGTTGCCTCCCCTTTTGCCCTCAGAACAGCCTCAATTCGTCTGGGCATGGACTCTACAAGGTGTCGAAAGCTTTCCACAGGGATGCTGGTCCATGTTGACTCCAATGCTTACCACAGTTGTGTCAAGTTGTCTGGATGTCTTTTGGGTGGTGGACCATTCTTGATACACACGGGAAACGGTTGAGCGTGAAAAACCCAGCAGTGTTGCAGATCTTGACACAAACCGGTGCCCTGCCACCTACTACCATACCCTGTTCAAAGGCACTTCAATCTTTTGTCTTGCCCATTCACCATCTGAATGG
Organism: Coregonus lavaretus; assembly: GCF_964263955.1. NCBI lineage: Eukaryota > Metazoa > Chordata > Actinopteri > Salmoniformes > Salmonidae > Coregonus > Coregonus lavaretus. The sequence continues at coordinate 14,752 of NW_028158671.1, read as the reverse complement.
CACACACACAATCCATGTCTCAATTGTCTCAAGGCTTAAAAAATCCTTATTTAACCGGTCTCCTCCCCTTCATCTACACTGATTGAAGCGGATTTAACAAGTGACATAAATAAGGGATCATAGCTTTCACCTGGATTCACCTGGTCAGTCTGTCAAGGAAAGAGAAGATGTTCCTAATGTTTTGTACACTGTATGTGGGACATGTGGGACATTCTGAAATAGTTTTTAAATTATTATTAGATTTTTCTATTTTTTTGTCTGCTTTGTTGCCTCATCACAAAAGACACAGATGATATTCAACAGAGATTTGTGTTCTTAATCAACTATTAAACCCCCAATGGAAAACTCTGATTCAATCTGTGTTCGGCTCATACCGTCTGATTTATCATCCAGCCCCATCAGTTTCCTCTGATTAGAAATCTCCAAACCATTTTCCTTTTCTATTGAAATTTAACTCACTGATATAAAGTCTGCTTTTATGAGGAGAGAAGTTCAATTAAACCACTGGAATATCCATTATCTGGTGGAAATTATGGGATTGTATGAAGAATTGGAGAAAGCTTGAAGGCATCTAACCCAAACCATACCCCTTTATTGCTGTTCAATTTAGCCTCTTTGGAGCCGTGAAATTAACTACCATGCCAAGGGGTGTTATTGGTTGAAACGACTAAACACACACAGACCATTACATGTTTACATAAAAAAAATTAAAATAAATATTATTATTATTATTAAAAAAACAATAAATAAACAACAAAAATAAAAAACAACAACAATATATATATATATATATATATATATATATATATATATATATATATATATATATAAAACAAATGAAAATTAAAAACATACTCCAAAATTGTTTTTTTAACTATAAAAAAGATATAACAAAAAAACATTAAATAAAATACTAAATAATTTTTGGGGGGTAAAGTGGTTGTCCCACTGGCTATCATAAGGTGAATGCACCAATTTGTAAATCGCTCTGGATAAGAGCGTCTGCTAAATGACGTAAATGTACATAGCATGCTGTATATGCAGCCTATGTTTTAACTTTGTGTATGAGTTGAAAAACAGATGTTTTTTAAATCGCCTTTGTATCGGCTACTATATCCAATGAGTAATATTCGGTATTGTTGTGAGCCAACCTCATATCTGTGACACTCTCACTGTATCCAGTCACTAACTAGGATATCATCTGTGATTGCAGTGTGTGTCAAAGACATGATTGATTTTCCAAGCCCATTAAAAAACACTTCTATCTCTCCACCTCCCGCCTAATAACCATTCCAACTCTCATTCCCCACACGCAGACAGACTAGCGGTGCGTGTTAATTGCTCGAGATGTTTTGGAGTGGAGGATATGAGAGCAATGTTTTGCTGGCAAATAGAGTAATGGTTTTCCATTTCCGATTTGGTCCGTTGTGGAATCGTCGGTTTGAGGTTGCGCCTTTCCTAATAATCTCTCGATACAGGGGTTATTGAGGTTTGAATATAACAGTATTGTGAATTCTCCTTTTTTTTTTTTGATCCGCTTAAATGCCCATTAAATTGGAGTTAAAGTGAGGTGTAGAAGTGGAGCTCAATTGAAGGTCTGAAAGTGTTTTCACAGGACTCATTGTTGTAGTGACAATTTACGTTTCAGTCCTAACATTAAATAGTATGTGTTTGTAGTCAAAAGCAGGTTTTTATCCTTGTTGTAATATTGTTTGTGTGTCAGTGTTGCTGAATCTGAAACATCTGAAAATGTTTACCGGTATGTAAATATCATAATCCCTTTTAAATGGAGAACAGCATATGACAGAAGGTATCAAAGACAATACCCGAGTTCTGAAAATATTCAAGTGAAGATAATCAACACTAACCAAGGGAAGGAAATGGGAAAAAAGACACCGTTGCCAATGGAATTGGGACGCATCTATTTCATACTAAGAGCAGTTGGTGTCATTTACTTCGGCGATAAACTGAGAGAAACATCTCTCTGTCCCAGCACATCATGTGCTAATGTCACATTCGGTGTCGCTTTTCGTGACGTCCACCTAAGAGATAAAGAGAGCGGAAGAGCGGAGAGAGAGAGAGATACAGAGCGTATAGAAAGAGTCTGATGACTGTCTGATGTGTATTTTGCAATTGCTTGTTCCCTTGTAGTGAGATTGGTGTCTCAGGGTCACCAAGTCAAGTTTGCCCATTGAGCCAATCACAAAGGGACATTCCACTGAGGTCACTTCAGTGAGAGTTTTAAAAGAGGCTCCATGTATAGCGGAGTTGTTTCCCTCTGAGCTCCAGGTCATTAGGACGTCACGCCGGCACTTCACAGCCCTGCTCCTTGACGTTGAACTGACGTAGGGAGGTCATAAGGCTGTTATAGATGGTGTCGTAACCCCCGGACCCCACGGAAACCTAATCTCTCCCGCTCCTCAGATCTTTGGTGACAATGAACAACACGAAGTCTAGGTCTAGGATACACGCATCCACACACCGAAATGCTCATAGACACAGAAACGTTCACACATACAGTGGGGAAAAAAAGTATTTAGTCAGCCACCAATGGTGCAAGTTCTCCCACTTAAAAAGATGAGAGAGGCCTGTAATTTTCATCATAGGTACACGTCAACTATGACAGACAAAATGAGATTTTTTTTCTCCAGAAAATCACATTGTAGGATTTTTAATGAATTTATTTGCAAATTATGGTGGAAAATAAGTATTTGGTCAATAACAAAAGTTTCTCAATACTTTGTTATATACCCTTTGTTGGCAATGACACAGGTCAAACGTTTTCTGTAAGTCTTCACAAGGTTTTCACACACTGTTGCTGGTATTTTGGCCCATTCCTCCATGCAGATCTCCTCTAGAGCAGTGATGTTTTGGGTCTGTCGCTGGGCAACACGGACTTTCAACTCCCTCCAAAGATGTTCTATGGGGTTGAGGTCTGGAGACTGGCTAGGCCACTCCAGGACCTTGAAATGCTTCTTACAAAGCCACTCCTTCCTTGCCCGGGCGGTGTGTTTGGGATCATTGTCATGCTGAAAGACCCAGCCACGTTTCATCTTCAAAGCCCTTGCTGATGGAAGGAGGTTTTCACTCAAAATCTCACGATACATGGCCCCATTCATTCTTTCCTTTACACGGATCGGTCGTCCTGGTCCCTTTGCAGAAAAACAGCCCCAAAGCATGATGTTTCCACCCCCATGCTTCACAGTAGGTATGGTGATCTTTGGATGCAACTCAGCATTCTTTGTCCTCCAAACACGACGAGTTGAGTTTTTACCAAAAAGTTCTATTTTGGTTTCATCTGACCATTTGACATTCTCCCAATCCTCTTCTGGATCATCCAAATGCACTCTAGCAAACTTCAGACGGGCCTGGACATAATAATAATATATAATATATAATGTACTGGCTTAAGCAGGGGGACACGTCTGGCACTGCAGGATTTGAGTCCCTGGCGGCGTAGTGTGTTACTGATGGTAGGCTTTGTTACTTTGGTCCCAGCTCCCTGCAGGTCATTCACTAGGTCCCCCCGTGTGGTTCTGGGATTTTTGCTCACCGTTCTTGTGATCATTTTGACCCCACGGGGTGAGATCTTGCGTGGAGCCCCAGATCGAGGGAGATTATCAGTGGTCTTGTATGTCTTCGATTTACTAATAATTGCTCCCACAGTTGATTTCTTCAAACCAAGCTGCTTACCTATTGCAGATTCAGTCTTCCCAGCCTGGTGCAGGTCTACAATTTTGTTTCTGGTGTCCTTTGACAGCTCTTTGGTCTTGGCCATAGTGGAGTTTGGAGTGTGACTGTTTGAGGTTGTGGACAGGTGTCTTTTATACTGATAACAAGTTCAAACAGGTGCCATTAATACAGGTAACGAGTGGAGGACAGAGGAGCCTCTTAAAGAAGAAGTTACAGGTCTGTGAGAGCCAGAAATCTTGCACAATTGGTGGCTGACTAAATACTTTTTTCCCCCACTGTACACACATACACAGGGCACACTTCTACACTCCCCACTGTGAAGAATGGAGTTATTCCCTCTCCCCTTCCAGACAGTTCTCCCTCTCTCCTTCCTCCCCTGCTGAGGCCAGACAGTTCTCCCTCTCTCCTTCCTCCCCTGCTGAGGCCAGACAGTTCTCCCTCGCTCCTTCCTCCCCTGCTGGGGCCAGACAGTTCTCCCTCTCTCCTTCCTCCCCTGCTGAGGCCAAACAGTTCTCCCTCTCTCCTTCCTCCCCTGCTGATCAGTCAGCCCATCAGACTCTGACTTGCTGTGGAGATATGAATCATGATCTATGGCGTGATTCTGCATGACTGTGAAATTCAGTTGCTGGATATGATTGGGTCTCTATTATATTACTGAATTAATTATATTATAGTGAATGTAATTGAATTACAGAGCAGATGTCATGTATTAACTCTGTGGGACCAGCGAAGCCGAACATCTCCAATGACAATAATACGGAAGATGGCCAGTCTCACACAATGCTTTGTTTGTGTTTGTGGTAAACTGTCTAAGAGGGTTTTGCCCTAGAAATGAGCTCTCTAGCTGTGTGATGTCTTTCTGAAAACTACTGTTTATGTCCCACTTGTGTGTGTGTGTGTGTGTGTGTGTGTGTGTTTTAGTAATATGTGTGAGTGAGTGTTTTGGTAGTATGTGTGAGTGAGTGTTTTGGTAGTATGTGTGAGTGAGTGTTTTAGTAGTATGTGTGAGTGAGTGTTTTAGTAGTATGTGTGAGTGAGTGTTTTAGTAGCATGTGTGAGTGAGTGTTTTAGTAGTGTGTTTTAGTAGTATGTGTGAGTGAGTGTTTTGGTAGTATGTGTGAGTGAGTGTTTTGGGAGTATGTGTGAGTGAGTGTTTTGGTAGTATGTGTGAGTGAGTGTTTTGGTAGTATGTGTGAGTGAGTGTTTTGGTAGTATGTGTGAGTGAGTGTTTTGGTAGTATGTGTGAGTGAGTGTTTTGGTAGTATGTGTGAGTGAGTGTTTTGGTAGTATGTGTGAGTGAGTGTTTTAGTAGTATGTGTGAGTGAGTGTTTTAGTAGTATGTGTGAGTGAGTCTTTTGGTAGTATGTGTGAGTGAGGGTTTGGTTAGTATGTGTGAATGTGGGTTTTAGTAGTATGTGTGAGTGAGTGTTTTAGTAGTATGTGTGAGTGAGTGTTTTGGTAGTATGTGTGAGGATTAGCTTCAAAGCTGGAGCTGGAGCTGTGCCCCAGCCCAGGGCCCCTGCTGGCCTTTCACAGCCCCGGCAGGGGAGCACACCGCAGGGACGGGACAGGGTCACGGGTACCCCGCCATGGGGGAGTGAGAGCAGAGCGAGCGGAGCCTGGGAAAAAGGCAGAGACTGGCGGTGCTTGGGCTTTAGCATTCTCAGCACTCCGCCACCAGGCTTTACCTCACAGCAGGTGACTCGTGTCAGATCCGCAGCGCTAGGCTAACAGAGCTAACGCTGCAGAGTGGAGCTGTCTGTAGACACTGGGATAGCCTAGCTCAGCTGACTGACAGCATGGTATGTTTGTAAAGGGGTTCTTTCTTTTGGAGGATTCTTTTGTGTTTTTCCCCCATCTTTTTTCTTTTAGGTTTTGTGTTAATTCTATCAGGCGATGACTCACTGTCTCAGTGTGTCGGTTAGGGTAGCATTTCTGTTGGTCAGCTTGTCGGAAGCTTTTTGTATTTTGTCTTCCAAATACTCGCTCATTGTCAGCGTAGACCCGTACAGCTACAATCATTTGGCGGCGATAGGCAACCAGCCGAGTTGAATGTCCCAACATTTTAAAGCGAACACTGAGATTGTATGATTTGATTCTTATGCGGCAGTCTGTCGGACTCTGAATAAATATGATGACAGGTAGAACTAACACATTCGATCTCCCCTCCGAAGTTTGTGTTCCTTTCTTCCTTCTCTTCACATCCTCTGAGTGGGGCGTAGTATAATGATGATAGGCATCGCCCTTACTAAGCCGATTTCCCCACGCTGTGAGACTCATAGCATGGGGCGAGGGTAGCTCCTCCAGTAGCCAGATGGCTAACCCCTCACAGCCTCCCTGCATAGACAGCCCAAGCTAACTGCTCTTTTATATGCCGATAGGAGAGGGGCGACAGAAGTCCGATTTGGAGAGAGAGCAAGAGATTGTGGGATTGAATTAGGGTGGGGACGTGGGGGAAGAGTGTGCGTGAGGTAATAATTATGTAAAATAATTGCGTTATTTCGTGGAGTCATCAAGTCATTTTTTGGGGGTCCTGCCCTTTGTGCAACGGCGAGGCGCATTGGCGTGTGGGTAGGGATGGAAGGGATGTATGGGTGGATTGATGGACAAATTGTCATGACGACAGGGCTGGGGCTGATTGTAGTCTTCTTCCTCTCTCCTCCTGTTGTCCAATCAGATGTGCGAGCAGCATGCAGGGCAGGAGCAGGAGAGGATGCGTCTACAGCAGCAGTACAGCACGGAGAGGGACAATCTGGTCCAGCAGCGCCAGCGGGAGGTGAGCACCGTAGAGAGGGAGGCGCGGGCCGCCCTGCACCAGCACCAGCAGCAGACCCAGGAGTGGAGGCAACGCGACGCCCAGGTAGGGGGTCTCACTACTCTCCTCTGATCTGCACCGCTCTCCCGCAGGTTCTCCCCTGATCACCATTTTGTTTTGCCATTGACGTTCTGGGGTGCTGGGCTTTCAAAAACGCTGTGAGTAGTACTTTCTCACCTGCTGCTAGGTGCAATTTCTGTGCAGAATTTGTGTATTCGCAGGCGGTTGTGTTGTAGGGGTGCGGGTGTGTGTGAGTGGAAAGGAAAGAATTCCGAATTCTTATTTAAATCAAAAATTATTTTATTTGCGAAACCTTTTCTTTGTCGGAAGGACCGCGAATTAATGGAAAAGTGAAATGCCGATTAAACCGCAAAAAAAAAAAAATAGCATACAGTGCTAACTTCTAATGTGATTCTGTATTTTGTTCCTGGGTTCGCGGCAGGGTTCCGTGCTAGAAGTGAAAGACTTGAATCGCCTGGAAACCACAGGTTGCCAGATAAAGGAAGGGAAAAGGAAGGGAAATCTCTTGGTCGCTGTGCAGTAGCTCTGGCCTTTTATTCCCAAAACCCTATTTCTCTCCTTTCCTTCCCCGGTTCACAGCCGTGTACCAGTAGCAGCAGCGCACGGCGAGTGCTCCGTAAGCCCCCTACGGAGGAACAGGCTGTACATGGCATTCTCCCCTCACCGCAGGTAGCCATCTCCCTCCCATAAGCACCAGTTACTTTCCCATTACAACAACACACTACCGCCACAATGGCTATATGACATTTGGGGCTATATTGATGGAGTCCCCAACCCCAGGCCTATTTAAGACTATTATGATTCCAGCATGTTTCCTCTCCCTGTAGCCCTGCTCCACTCTCTTCCCGCCATCACCCCTCTCCTCGCCGCTTCTCTTGCCTGGCTAGCATGGAGACTCTGTGGGAAGCCATTTGACAGAGCAGCCCCCGTCTGGGGATGTATTTGACCTCTCAAGCCTCCAGATGAAATGTAGAATGTCAGCATGGCGAGGGCTTGTTTATTGGCTCCTGGCTGGAGACTAGGGGTCCAGCCGTGCACATTCAGTATTTTTGGACATTTGGACAAACGGCGACTCTCAAATGTTTTTTTGCAGCGAACGGCGTGCACAGATGGTTCCCAGGTTACACAACTGCGTACGAACAACAGAAAGGAATGGAATTTCACCGTTAAGAAACGTTATTTTCTATCATTAGGATTATTATTATTTTTAAGAAGTAGGCCTAGGATGAAATAGTATAGGCCAAGATTTAAAAGCATTTAGACTTAAATGGGGAATAAATAAATATAATTGTCTTTACTATTTGACATTATTTGTCATAAATTAATTAATAGCAATATGATTAGAGCTATAGAATGATGGCATTAAAACAGCAGCATTTCAAGGTCAAACAGTCAAATGTTTTAGAAACATTGTTATTTCATGTTCATCCTCTCCATACATTTCAAAGTACACACTGTTCTATACAGTGGGGAGAACACGTATTTGATACACTGCTGATTTTGCAGGTTTTCCTACTTACAAAGCATGTAGAGGTCTGTAATTTTTATCATAGGTACACTTCAACTGTGAGAGACGGAATCTAAAACATAAATCCAGAAAATCACATTGTATGATTTTTAAGTAATTAATTTGCATTTTATTGCATGACATAAGTATTTGATTACCTACCAACCAGTAAGAATTCCGTCTCTCACAGACCTGTTAGTTTTTCTTTAAGAAGCCCTCCTGTTCTCCACTCATTACCTGTATTAACTGCACCTGTTTGAACTCGTTACCTGTATAAAAGACACCTGTCCACACACTCAATCAAACAGACTCCAACCTCTCCACAATGGCCAAGACCAGAGAGCTGTGTAAGGACATCAGGGATACAATTGTAGACCTGCACAAGGCTGGGATGGGCTACAGGACAATAGGCAAGCAGCTTGGTGAGAAGGCAACAACTGTTGGCGCAATTATTAGAAAATGGAAGAAGTTCAAGATGACGGTCAATCACCCTCGGTCTGGGGCTCCATGCAAGATCTCACCTCGTGGGGAATCAATGATCATGAGGAAGGTGAGGGATCAGCCCAGAACTACTCGGCAGGACCTGGTCAATGACCTGAAGAGAGCTGGGACCACAGTCTCAAAGAAAACCATTAGTAACACACTACGGCGTCATGGATTAAAATCCTGCAGCGCACGCAAGGTCCCCCTGCTCAAGCCAGCGCATGTCCAGGCCCGTCTGAAGTTTGCCAATGACCATCTGGATGATCCAGAGGAGGAATGGGAGAAGGTCATGTGGTCTGATGAGACAAAAATAGAGCTTTTTGGTGTAAACTCCACTCGCCGTGTTTGGAGGAAGAAGAAGGATGAGTACAACCCCAAGAACACCATCCCAACCGTGAAGCATGGAGGTGGAAACATCATTCTTTGGGGATGCTTTTCTGCAAATGGGACAGGACGACTCCACCGTATTGAGGGGAGGATGAATGGGGCCATGTATCGCAAGATCTTGGCCAACAACCTCCTTCCCTCAGTAAGAGCATTGAAGATGGGTCGTGGCTGGGTCTTCCAGCATGACAACGACCCGAAACACACAGCCAGGACAACTAAGGAGTGGCTCCGTAAGAAGCATCGCAAGGTCCTGGAGTGGCCTAGCCAGTCTCCAGACCTGAACCCAATAGAAAATCTTTGGAGGGAGCTGAAAGTCCGTATTGCCCAGCGACAGCCCCGAAACCTGAAGGATCTGGAGAAGGTCTGTATGGAGGAGTGGGCCAAAATCCCTGCTGCAGTGTGTGCAAACCTGGTCAAGACCTACAGGAAACGTATGATCTCTGTAATTGCAAAAAAAGGTTTCTGTACCAAATATTAAGTTCTGCTTTTCTGATGTATCAAATACTTATGTCATGCAATAAAATGCAAATTAATTACTTAAAAATCATACAATGTCATTTTCAGGATTTTTTTTAGATTCCGTCTCTCACAGTTGAAGTGTACCTATGATAAAAAATTACAGACCTCTACATGCTTCGTAAGTAGGAAAACCTGCAAAATCGGCAGTGTATCAAATACTTGTTCTCCCCACTGTATGTGTGATGAGTGTGATAGAAGGAGTCAGGCGCAGGAGGGTAAATCACCGAATACAGAGTTTATTCCGTCGTACACAATTGCGCTGGATAGCGACACACGAAAACAGGCACAGGGGAAACTATCAACCCCGGCAATACAAAGTGCGAGTAGCTCAACCAAGCTACACTACTCTCACAAATAACAATCACCCACAAGGACAAGGGGGGCAGAGGGAACACTTACGTGGTCCTCTATAGCTCAGCTGGTAGAGCACGGCGCTTGTAACGCTAAGGTAGTGGGTTCGATCCCCGGGACCACCCATACACAAAAAAAAAAATAATGTATGCACGCATGACTGTAAGTCGCTTTGGATAAAAGCGTCTGCTAAATGGCATATTACTTACAGTGCTATGAAAAAGTATTTGCCCCCTTTCTAATTTTCTCTACTTTTGCATATTTGTGATACTGAATGTTATCAGATCTTCAACCAAAACCTAATATTAGATAAAGGGAACATAAGTGAACAAATAACACAACAATTACATATTAATTTCATTTATTTCATAAACAAAGTTATGCAACACCCAATTCCCCTGTGTGAAAAAGTAATTGCCCCCTTACACTCAATAACTGGTTGTGCCACCTTTAGCTACAATGACTCCAACCAAATGCTTCCTGTAGTTGTTGATCAATCTCTCACGTCGCTGTGGAGGAATTTTGGCCCACTCTTCCATGCAGAACTGCTTTAACTCAGTGACGTGTGGGTTTTCAAGCATGAACTGCTCGTTTCAAGTCCTGCCACAACATCTCAATTGGGATTAGGTCTAGACTTTGATTAGGCCATTCCAAAACTTCCAATGTATTGCTTTTTAGCTATTTTCATGTAGACTTGATTGTGTGTTTTGGATCATTGTCTTGCTGCATGACCCAGCTACGCTTCAGCTTCAGCTCACAGACGGATGGTCTGACATTCTCCTGTACAATTCTGTGATACAGAGCAGAATTCATGGTTCCTTCTATTAAGGCAAGTCGTCCAGGTCCTGAGGCAGCAAAGCATCCCCAAACCATCACACCACCACCACCATGCTTGACCTTTGGTATGATGTTCTTACTGTGGAATGCAGAGTTTGGTTTTCGCCAGGCATTACTGGAACGATGTCGTCCGAAAGAGGCGAGCGAACTCCCCGTAGTTCTCCAATGCGGCTCCTCCTTCGTTCCAAACTGCATTGGCCCACTCCAGGGCTTTCCCCGAGAGGCAGGAAACGAGGACGGACACCTTCTCCCGCTCCGATGGGGAGGAATCCTTGGCAGAGCGCCGCCGTCCCGTCGAACGCCCGTGGTAGGGATATCTGGATCCCACCGGGTACTGGGTGTAGGTGGCTGGATCCGGTTTTTGTTTAATTTTATTTTTTTATTTCACCTTTATTTAACCAGGTAAGCCAGTTGAGAACAAGTTCTCATTTACAACTGCGACCTGGCCAAGATAAAGCAAAGCAGTGCGATAAAAACAACACAGAGTTACATATGGGGTAAAAAACATAAAGTCAAAAATACAACAGAAAATATATATACAGTGTGTGCAAATGTAGCAAGTTATGGAGGTAAGGCAATAAATAGGCTATAGTGCAAAATAATTACAATAGTATTAACACTGGAATGCTAGATGTGCAAGAGATTATGTGCAAATAGAGATACTGGGGTGCAAAAGAGCAAAATAAATAACAATATAGGGATGAGGTAGTTGGGTGGGCTAATTTCAGATGGGCTGTGTACAGGTGCAGTGATTGGTAAGGTGCTCTGACAACTGATGCTTAAAATTAGTGAGGGAGATAAGAGTCTCCAGCTTCAGAGATTTTTGCAATTCGTTCCAGTCATTGGCAGCAGAGAACTGGAAGGAATGGCGGCCAAAGGAGGTGTTGGCTTTGGGAATGACCAGTGAGATATACCTGTTGGAGTGCAGACTACGGGTGGGTGCTGCTATGGTGACCAATGAGCTAAGATAAGGCGGGGATTTGCCTAGCAGTGATTTATAGATGGCCTGGAGCCAGTGGGTTTGACGACGAACATGTAGTGAGGACCAGCCAACAAGAGCGTACAGGTCACAGTGGTGGGTAGCGTATGGGGCTTTGGAGACAAAACGGATGGCACTGTGATAGACTACATCCAATTTGCTGAGTAGAGTGTTGGAGGCTATTTTGTAAATGACATCGCCGAAGTCAAGGATCGGTAGGATAGTCAGTTTTACGAGGGCATGTTTGGCAGCATGAGTGAAGGAGGCTTTGTTGCGAAATAGGAAGCCGATTCTAGATTTAACTTTGGATTGGAGATTCTTTATGTGAGTCTGGAAGGAGAGTTTACAGTCTAACCAGACACCTAGGTATTTGTAGTTGTCCACATACTCTAGGTCAGACCCGTCAAGAGTGGTGATTCTAGTCAGGTGGGCGGGTGCCAGCAGCGTTCGATTGAAAAGCATGCATTTAGTTTTACTAGTGTTTAAGAGCAGTTGGAGGCTACTGAAGGAGTGTTGTATGGCATTGAAGCTCGTTTGGAGGTTTGTTAACACAGTGTCCAATGAAGGGCCAGATGTATACAAAATGGTGTCGTCTGCGTAGAGGTGGATCTGAGAGTCACCAGCAGCAAGAGCGACATCATTGATATACACTGAGAAAAGTGTCGGCCCAAGAATTGAACCCTGTGGCACCCCCATAGAGACTGCCATAGGTCCAGACAACAGGCCCTCCGATTTGACACACTGAACTCTATCTGAGAAGTAGTTGGTGAACCAGGCGAGGCAGTCATTTGAGAAACCAAGGCTATTTAGTCTGCCAATAAGAATGCGGTGGTTGACAGAGTCGAAAGCCTTGGCCAGGTCGATGAAGACGGCTGCACAGTACTGTCTATTATCAATCGCGGTTATAATATCGTTTAGGACCTTGAGCGTGGCTGAAGTGCACCCATGACCAGCTCGGAAACCGGATTGCATAGCGGAGAAGGTACGGTGGTATTCGAAATGGTCGGTGATCTGTTTGTTAACTTGGCTTTCAAATACTTTCGAAAGGCAGGACAGGATGGATATAGGTCTGTAGCAGTTTGGATCTAGAGTGTCACCCTCTTTGAAGAGGGGGATGACCGCGGCAGCTTTCCAATCTCTGGGGATCTCAGACGTTATGAAAGAGAGGTTGAACAGACTAGTAATAGGGGTTGCGACAATTTCGGCGGCTAGTTTTAGAAAGAAAGGGTCCAGATTGTCTAGCCCAGCTGATTTGTAGGGGTCCAGATTTTGCAGCTCTTTCAAAACGTCTGCTGTCTGAATTTGTGTGAAGGAGAAGCGGGGGGGGCATGGGCAAGTTTCAGCGGAGGGTGCAGAGTTGGTGGCCGGGGTAGTGGTAGCCAGATGGAAAGCATGGCCAGCTGTAGCAAAATGCTTGTTGAAATTCTCGATTATTGTAGATTTATCGGTGGTGATAGTGTTTCCTAGCCTCAGTGCAGTGGGCAACTGGGAGGACGTGCTCTTATTCTCCATGGACTTTACAGTGTCCCAAAACTTTTTGGAGTTAGTGCTACAGGATGCAAATTTCTGTTTGAAAAAGTTTGCCTTTGCTTTCCTGACTGCTTGTGTATATTGGTTCCTAACTTCCCTGAAAAGTTGCATATCGCGGGGGCTATTTGATGCTAATGCAGTACGCCACAGGATGTTTTTGTGCTGGTCAAGGGCAGTCAAGTCTGAGGAGAACCAGGGGCTATATCGGTTCTTAGTTCTGTATTTTTTGAATGGGGCATGTTTATTTAAGATTGAGAGGAAATTACTTTTAAGGAACAACCAGGCATCCTCTACTGACGGAATGAGATCTATATCCATCCAGGATACCTGGGCCAGGTCAATTAGGAAGGCCTGCTCGCTAAAGTGTTTTAGGGAGCGTTTGACAGTGATGAGGGGTGGTCGTTTGACCGCGGACCCGTTACGGACGCAGGCAATAAGGCAGTGATCGCTGAGATCCTGGTTGAAGACAGCTGAGGTGTATTTAGAGGGTATGTTAGTCAGGATGATATCTATGAGGGTACCCATGTTTACGGATTTAGGGTTGTACCTGGTAGGTTCGTTGATCATTTGCGTGAGGTTTAGGGCATCTAGTTTGGATTGTAGGATGGCCGGGGTATTAAGCATATCCCAATTTAGGTCACCAAGCAGTACGAACTCTGAGGATAAATGGGGGGCAATCAATTCACATATGGTGTCCAGGGCACATCTGGGGGCTGAGGGGGGTCTGTAGCAAGCGGCAACAGTGAGAGACTTATTTCTGGAAAGGTGGATTTTTAGAAGTAGAAGCTCAAACTGTTTGGGCACAGACCTGGATAGTATTATAGAGCTCTGCAGGCTATCTCTACAGTAGATTGCAACTCCACCCCCTTTGGCAGTTCTATCTAGACGGAAAATGTTATAGTTGGGGATGGAAATTTCAGAATTTTTGGTGGCCTTCCTGAGCGGTTGGCCAGCTGGTCTCGACAGATCGGGTCCTCTCCTCTCCAGGCGTTGGACAACCTGAAGAACCCGATCCATCGCTTCCCCCAAGCTGGCCAGCATCGTGGAATGCTCCTGGACCCGTGCCACGACTCCAGGCATGCGCTCCTCTCCTGCTGACTCCATAGCGGGTGGGTGATTCTGTGATGAGTGTGATAGAAGGAGTCAGGCGCAGGAGGGTATATCACTGAATACAGAGTTTATTCCGTTGTACACAATTGCGTTGGATAGCGACACACGAAAACAGGCACAGGGGAAACTATCTACCCTGGCAATACACGGTACAGGATACTCCAAAGATATACAGGCACAGGGGAAATATCTACCCCGGCAATACAAAGTGCGAGTAGCTCCACCGAGCTACACTACTCTCACAAATAATAATCACCCACAGGGACAAGGGGGGCAGAGGGAACACTTATACACAGACTAATGAGGGGATAAGAACCAGGTGTGTGTAATTGACAAGACAAATGGAATGATGAGATATGGAGCGGCAGTGGCTAGTAAGCCGGTGACGACGAACGCCGAAGCCTGCCCGAACAAGGAGGGGAGGCAGCCTCGGAGGAAGTCGTGACAATATGGCAGAGGTGACAGCTTTCATTATAGCCTGCTGCTGTCAGTGGAAGAGAAGATATCATCTTCCTCCATA
>NW_028158672.1:0-16954 GCF_964263955.1 Coregonus lavaretus | reverse complement strand
TTTGTCATACCCGTGGTATACGGTCTGATACCCAATGCTGTCAGCCAATCAGCATTCAGGGATCGAAACACCCAGTTTATGTAAACTGGGTGTTATAAACTGGGTGCTTAGAGCTTTGAATGCTGATTGGCTGACAGCCGTGGTATATCAGACCGTATACCATGGGTAAGACAAAACATTTTTACTGCTCTAATTACATTGGTAACCAGTTTATAATTGCAATAAGGCACCTCAGAGGTTTGTTGTATATGGCCAATATACCACGGCTACGGGCTGTATCCAGGCACTCCGCATTGCTTCATGACTAAGAACAGCCCTTCGCCGTGGTATATTGGCCATATACCACACCCACTTGGGCCTTATTGCTTAAATATATCATGGGTATGACACAAAACTACTTGCTTACTGTTATATTTATGTTGGTAACTGGTTTATAATAGCAATAAGGCACCACACCTCCACGGGCCATATTGCTTAAATAGAACATGATGTCATGTTAGCTCATTAGCTGAGCTGGCCAATCAGCAGTCTACTCGCATGAAGATTTTTAATGACCGGTATACGGCCACACCATTCTGTTGTTGGGGTACGCCCACACCATTCCAACACAGAAAAGCTGCTTTTTAACATACTTAATTGCCATTTTTTGGAAGGACAATTATTTCACTCATATTGTAATTAAATGCAGGTCATATTTCATAGAAATCTGGAAACACTGGACAGTTACTTTAAAAGGGAGGTCTTGCTTGTGGGTTAATGGTACCTGTGTGTTTCAGGTTCGTCCCAGAGGCAGTAAGCACTACATCCACGTCTGTGGAGGAACTCTCATCCACAAGAACTGGGTCCTCACTGCTGCCCACTGCTTCCAGAAGTAAGACCAGTCAGACAATACAAACACACAGACACACTGCCTCCAGAAGTAAGATTTGCCATTTCAATAATGTTGTGTGATACCACTCATGAACTGAACTAGAAATAAACCCTAGGAGTGCTCTAATCTCTAACCCATACACCATAACTCGGTTAAGAGTAGAGAGAGTCAATAAAACTTATGAGAAAACATAAAGGACTAGTCGATGACCTGTGTGTAATGTGACAGTTTCAGTCTGAACCCTGTGTGAACTCAGTTACCCACCATGCTGTGTGTCTCAGGGGTAAAGCCGAGGATGCTGGGAGTTGGAGGATCGTCCTGGGGAAGCACCGGCTGAAACGTTCCGAGAAGCCTGAGAGGACTATCCCGGTGAAGAGGATCTACCGTCACGAGCACTTCCGTTACCCCACACACAGCGAGCTGGACTACGACATCGCCCTGGTCAAGGCTGCCACCGATATCGTGCCCAACAACCACATACGCTACGCATGCCTGCCGCGCAAACAGATCAACCTGAAGCCTGGACAATACTGCTGGGTGACCGGCTGGGGAGACACTCGGGGTAAGGAGGTGGGAGGAGAGGGGGAGGAGAGGGGAGGAACAAGGGTTGAGGGGTGTTGATGGTGGAGGGAAGCACACGGGTTGAGGGGGAGGCTGGAGGGAGACTATAACCACTTATGTGAACTAAAATTGAGGACAAGAGAGCATTGACCAGGGTTGTGTTCAGTAGTAACAAGAATGTTACGTAAAGGTAATCCTGTAGTGTTTCCCTGTCTGTGTACCAGGTGGGAAGGAGAATGTGTCTTTGGCTGAGGCTCTGAACCAGGCCCGTCTGCCCATCATCGACTTCAAGACCTGCCGTCAGAAAAAGTTCTGGGGAGAACGTGTCAGGGACTCCATGATCTGTGCCGGCTTCAGAGACACAGAAGGACCACCTGCTGCCTGCCAGGTAGAAAGGGAGGGAGGAGAGGAGGGAGATGGGGACAGAGAGGGAGGGTGGGAGGAAGGGACACAGAAGGACCACCTGCTGCCTGCCAGGTAGAAAGGGAGGGAGGAGAGGAGGGAGATGGGGACAGAGAGGGAGGGTGGGAGGAAGGGACACAGAAGGACCACCTGCTGCCTGCCAGGTAGAAAGGGAGGGAGGAGAGGAGGGAGATGGGGACAGAGAGGGAGGGTGGGAGGAAGGGACACAGAAGGACCACCTGCTGCCT
Organism: Coregonus lavaretus; assembly: GCF_964263955.1. Taxonomy (NCBI): domain Eukaryota; kingdom Metazoa; phylum Chordata; class Actinopteri; order Salmoniformes; family Salmonidae; genus Coregonus; species Coregonus lavaretus. The sequence goes on along the minus strand of NW_028158672.1, from coordinate 14,872 downwards.
GCCAGGTAGAAAGGGAGGGAGGAGAGGAGGGAGATGGGGACAGAGAGGGAGGGTGGGAGGAAGGGACACAGAAGGACCACCTGCTGCCTGCCAGGTAGAAAGGGAGGGAGGAGAGGAGGGAGATGGGGACAGAGAGGGAGGGTGGGAGGAAGGGACACAGAAGGACCACCTGCTGCCTGTCAGGTAGAAAGGGAGGGAGGAGAGGAGGGAGATGGGGACAGAGAGGGAGGGTGGGAGGAAGGGACACAGAAGGACCACCTGCTGCCTGCCAGGTAGAAAGGGAGGGAGGAGAGGAGGGAGATGGGGACAGAGAGGGAGGGTGGGAGGAAGGGACACAGAAGGACCACCTGCTGCCTGCCAGGTAGAAAGGGAGGGAGGAGAGGAGGGAGATGGGGACAGAGAGGGAGGGTGGGAGGAAGGGACACAGAAGGACCACCTGCTGCCTGCCAGGTAGAAAGGGAGGGAGGAGAGGAGGGAGATGGGGACAGAGAGGGAGGGTGGGAGGAAGGGACACAGAAGGACCACCTGCTGCCTGCCAGGTAGAAAGGGAGGGAGGAGAGGAGGGAGATGGGGACAGAGAGGGAGGGTGGGAGGAAGGGACACAGAAGGACCACCTGCTGCCTGCCAGGTAGAAAGGGAGGGAGGAGAGGAGGGAGATGAGGACAGAGAGGGAGGGTGGGAGGAAGGGACACAGAAGGACCACCTGCTGCCTGCCAGGTAGAAAGGGAGGGAGGAGAGGAGGGAGATGGGGACAGAGAGGGAGGGTGGGAGGAAGGGACACAGAAGGACCACCTGCTGCCTGCCAGGTAGAAAGGGAGGGAGGAGAGGAGGGAGATGGGGACAGAGAGGGAGGGTGGGAGGAAGGGACACAGAAGGACCACCTGCTGCCTGCCAGGTAGAAAGGGAGGGAGGAGAGGAGGGAGATGGGGACAGAGAGGGAGGGTGGGAGGAAGGGACACAGAAGGACCACCTGCTGCCTGCCAGGTAGAAAGGGAGGGAGGAGAGGAGGGAGATGGGGACAGAGAGGGAGGGTGGGAGGAAGGGACACAGAAGGACCACCTGCTGCCTGCCAGGTAGAAAGGGAGGGAGGAGAGGAGGGAGATGGGGACAGAGAGGGAGGGTGGGAGGAAGGGACACAGAAGGACCACCTGCTGCCTGCCAGGTAGAAAGGGAGGGAGGAGAGGAGGGAGATGGGGACAGAGAGGGAGGGTGGGAGGAAGGGACACAGAAGGACCACCTGCTGCCTGCCAGGTAGAAAGGGAGGGAGGAGAGGAGGGAGATGGGGACAGAGAGGGAGGGTGGGAGGAAGGGACACAGAAGGACCACCTGCTGCCTGCCAGGTAGAAAGGGAGGGAGGAGAGGAGGGAGATGGGGACAGAGAGGGAGGGTGGGAGGAAGGGACACAGAAGGACCACCTGCTGCCTGCCAGGTAGAAAGGGAGGGAGGAGAGGAGGGAGATGGGGACAGAGAGGGAGGGTGGGAGGAAGGGACACAGAAGGACCACCTGCTGCCTGCCAGGTAGAAAGGGAGGGAGGAGAGGAGGGAGATGGGGACAGAGAGGGAGGGTGGGAGGAAGGGACACAGAAGGACCACCTGCTGCCTGCCAGGTAGAAAGGGAGGGAGGAGAGGAGGGAGATGAGGACAGAGAGGGAGGGTGGGAGGAAGGGACACAGAAGGACCACCTGCTGCCTGCCAGGTAGAAAGGGAGGGAGGAGAGGAGGGAGATGGGGACAGAGAGGGAGGGTGGGAGGAAGGGACACAGAAGGACCACCTGCTGCCTGCCAGGTAGAAAGGGAGGGAGGAGAGGAGGGAGATGAGGACAGAGAGGGAGGGTGGGAGGAAGGGACACAGAAGGACCACCTGCTGCCTGCCAGGTAGAAAGGGAGGGAGGAGAGGAGGGAGATGGGGACAGAGAGGGAGGGTGGGAGGAAGGGACACAGAAGGACCACCTGCTGCCTGCCAGGTAGAAAGGGAGGGAGGAGAGGAGGGAGATGGGGACAGAGAGGGAGGGTGGGAGGAAGGGACACAGAAGGACCACCTGCTGCCTGCCAGGTAGAAGAGGGAGGGAGGAGAGGAGGGAGATGGGGACAGAGAGGGAGGGTGGGAGGAAGGGACACAGAAGGACCACCTGCTGCCTGCCAGGTAGAAAGGGAGGGAGGAGAGGAGGGAGATGGGGACAGAGAGGGAGGGTGGGAGGAAGGGACACAGAAGGACCACCTGCTGCCTGCCAGGTAGAAAGGGAGGGAGGAGAGGAGGGAGATGGGGACAGAGAGGGAGGGTGGGAGGAAGGGACACAGAAGGACCCCTGCTGCCTGCCAGGTAGAAAGGGAGGGAGGAGAGGAGGGAGATGGGGACAGAGAGGGAGGGTGGGAGGAAGGGACACAGAAGGACCACCTGCTGCCTGCCAGGTAGAAAGGGAGGGAGGAGAGGAGGGAGATGGGGACAGAGAGGGAGGGTGGGAGGAAGGGACACAGAAGGACCACCTGCTGCCTGCCAGGTAGAAAGGGAGGGAGGAGAGGAGGGAGATGGGGACAGAGAGGGAGGGTGGGAGGAAGGGACACAGAAGGACCACCTGCTGCCTGCCAGGTAGAAAGGGAGGGAGGAGAGGAGGGAGATGGGGACAGAGAGGGAGGGTGGGAGGAAGGGACACAGAAGGACCACCTGCTGCCTGCCAGGTAGAAAGGGAGGGAGGAGAGGAGGGAGATGGGGACAGAGAGGGAGGGTGGGAGGAAGGGACACAGAAGGACCACCTGCTGCCTGCCAGGTAGAAAGGGAGGGAGGAGAGGAGGGAGATGGGGACAGAGAGGGAGGGTGGGAGGAAGGGACACAGAAGGACCACCTGCTGCCTGCCAGGTAGAAAGGGAGGGAGGAGAGGAGGGAGATGGGGACAGAGAGGGAGGGTGGGAGGAAGGGACACAGAAGGACCACCTGCTGCCTGCCAGGTAGAAAGGGAGGGAGGAGAGGAGGGAGATGGGGACAGAGAGGGAGGGTGGGAGGAAGGGACACAGAAGGACCACCTGCTGCCTGCCAGGTAGAAAGGGAGGGAGGAGAGGAGGGAGATGGGGACAGAGAGGGAGGGTGGGAGGAAGGGACACAGAAGGACCACCTGCTGCCTGCCAGGTAGAAAGGGAGGGAGGAGAGGAGGGAGATGGGGACAGAGAGGGAGGGTGGGAGGAAAGGACACAGAAGGACCACCTGCTGCCTGCCAGGTAGAAAGGGAGGGAGGAGAGGAGGGAGATGGGGACAGAGAGGGAGGGTGGGAGGAAGGGACACAGAAGGACCACCTGCTGCCTGCCAGGTAGAAAGGGAGGGAGGAGAGGAGGGAGATGAGGACAGAGAGGGAGGGTGGGAGGAAGGGAGGAGTGGGAAAGACAGAGAGGAGGAAGAGAGGAGAAAGAAATACATACTTGTACTTTGTATTAACATTGGAATGTGATCTAACAATGTCCCCCCCACATCCCCTTTCAGGGTGACTCAGGGGGTCCTCTGCTCTGTCAGCTGGGGCGTGACAGGTGGGAGGTGCACGGTGTGGTGAGCTTCGGCCCAATTGGCTGCACCGTGGAGAACAAGCCCAGCGTGTTCACCCGCACCGCCAACTACATCCCCTGGATCGAGGCTACCCGCATCAGAGACTTCTTCCTGCATTAGACCACACACACACACAGAACCTAACAACCCCTCTGCACCCACCAAACTACAGCATTGTTTTTTGGGGAGAGGTACCATATTAACCCCGCCCCCTTCAACCTCTCCCCATCCCCGCTGTGACCCTGACCTGTGAGTCACTACATTGACATCAGACAATATTTGAATAAATCAATAAATGGTGCTTTCAAAACAACAAGGTAAAATCGTGACGTCAGCGATCTTCAAGGTGGAAAGTCGGAGCTCTAGGATGATTCCCGAGTTTCCGACTTGGATGACAGTTAAAAAAACTATTTTTCCCAGTCGGAGCTGTTTTTTTCCAAGTTCCCAGTTGTCTTAAAAGCACTGAGGTCGGAGCTTTCCGAGTAGCCCAGTTGTCTTCAACGTGGCAAAAGACTAAAACATTTTACATGCACCAATGTACGCTGATCAGCATTTCATTAATCAAGCCATCTGTCATTATGTTGTCAGCTGTGTTGAGTTGTGTGTTCATCTGTTATTCAGAACTCTCTATCCACTGAATGTGAATGTCAGTGGAGGCTGGTGGGAGGAGCTACAGGACAGGCTCATTGTAATGGCTGAAATGGAACGGAGTCAAACGTGCTTTCCATATGTTTGATACCGTTCCATGTATTCCATTCCAACGAGCCCGTCCTCCTATAGCTCCTCCCACCAGCCTCCACTGGTGTATGTTAAGGACAGTTTGTTTCGTAATCACACTCATGTCAATGATTCAATGTTGTTCTATGTCCATAACCTATCCATTTTGTCCTGTTAAATGTAAACATTCAGAATCAAGTTCTCCCATTTTAATGGTGCATGCAAAGGAACAGATTTGCAATTTATATGGCACTGATGACACCTTTACCTTCACCCCGTCCCCAACCACTTCCTGCTTGTACTCTTTCCTGACTACAACTCCCATCATGCAGTCTGTCACCCAATAAAGTCAGCAGAAAAAGCAGAACATTGTGAAGCTCTTCTTCCTAATCTAGAACACTACTGTTGTTAGTTTAGTTTACTGACCGATAAGTGTGTAGCTGAGGTTGTGGCAGTTCAAACCCTGTCGGTCACAATAGCATATCCCCCCCTACAGGCTTTCACCATATAAACAGCATGAGCACAACTGACAAAGACCCAGGGCAACATATTCTTATTTCCAATGTTTGTTGTATTGTTCTTACAGTGAATTTAACAGGCAAGGCGACACAAAGATAATACATACACTTCCAGTACTGTTTGAAGGTAACTTTTACACAGGCCAGCATCAAGTCCAACTAACAGGAAAACAGTACTCACTATGAATATATGCATTACAACAGTCTCTTTGCTCTTCCGTTTGATGAGAAGAGTCGTGGTTCCGTATCTGAAGGACTACAACCCAAATCGTCACGAGACAAATGACTACAATCATGGTTTCCAGCAGCTCTCTGATTGGGTCTGAGCCCAGTGTGGCAGGGGTGGTTCAATGGACCATGCTTAGATGATGAATAACCTTGCCTGAGAAGACTTGTTTTAGCACCCTGTACTAACCCCTTGGCTTTACCTCAGGGAGCTGACAGTCTTTAGGGTAGGGGAGGGAATGGCTGGCAGGGATGTAGCTCAGTTGGTAGAGCATGGTGTTTGCAACGCCAGGGTTGTGGGTTCGATTCCCACGGGGGGGCCAGTATGAAAAATAATGTATGACCTCAATATATAATTACTATTATATTATTATAAAAATAAAAAAAATTGTGTATGACCTCACTAACTATAAGTCGCTCTGGATAAGAGCGTCTGCTAAATTACTTAAAATGTAAAGTGGGCTACATCTTAAAAGGGCAATTCCACCACTTTTCAACCTCCTATTCATCATGTCAAGCACCAAACCAGTGTCTACATGTGAAAACAGTGTGTTTCTATGATCTGTGGTTAAAAACATCAGGTCCTAAAAAAAAAAAAAGATTCTGTGACATCACAGGGTAAAACAGTGATTTCCAAAACAGGCAACGAGTTTCTAGACCAAGGGCGGTATTTTCTTGCTTCCCACGTCACCGCGAACCTCAGTGTTTGAAAATCACTTTTGATGATGTCGAGTAGAACTTTTAAACTTAATTCCCCCCCATACAAGACTTAGAAATGTGCCGTTTTCACATAATGTTAACGCTGGTATTGTGCTGGAGATAATGAAAATGAGGTTGAAGAGTGGAGGGGTTGCCCTTTAAATACCCAGTCGGTAACACCAGCAGAGGTCTTCAAATGCATCATTCCTTCACCCCTCCCCTCTTAATTAATCACTGATCGGACCTGACTGGATCGGTGTAAACAGATTTCCACTGCATTGTTTCCATCACTCCAGTCATGTCAGATCAGTGATTACTTCGCAGGGAGAGAGGAGGCATGTGAAAAGTATTACAACAGGACCCCAGTCGCCCTCTGCTTAGTACATACTCTTAACATGACTTTACTCTCTTCCAGGCTACTGGACGCAGCATTGAATAATATAAACACAAGATACATTTCTAAAAACAGTTCCCAATACAATAACACATGAACCCCTTGGAAATAGCTTTTCAGATCGGTGGGGGTGAGAGGGGAGGTACCCCAAAGCGACAGGGCTCTGTCACAGGGTGAGGGGCAGCAGGGGCAGTTGTGTGTAGACAGAGGAGTGTTTCCTGGAGGTCATTTAGTCCATGGTTTAATGACATCTCAGTCATTCCTCCAATATCCCAGAACCCCTTCAAATTAGGAAGTGAACAGATGGGAGAGGCTGATATTTGTGGGAGGGGTTTAAGTATTGGCACCCTATTCCCTGAGGATCTGACCATAAGTAGTGCACCAAGTAGGGAATAAGGTGCCATTTTGGATGGAACCAAATAGACGGGGGCGTGTTCAGTAGAGACTTGAAGAGGAGGAGCCACCTCTGATATGGTCCCAGTTGCTGTAGAGAGCGTAGGCACCGGACAAGGTTAACCCCACCAGACCCCCACGCGCCACTCCCTTCAGCCCTCCTGAAACACAACACACACACACACACAATAAGATTTGAATGAGACAGACGATGGTGTTTATATGGCTCCATCTCAGCATGTACATTTCTCTAACACACGATGCACAGACAGGCCACACACACCTACCTGTGGATTTGAAGAGCATGCCTGTGAGAGTCCCAGCAGCCACAGTGTTGATGTCATCTTCTGCTCCTCTAGCCTTCTCTATGGCCACGCCAAATACACTGTACAACAACGCTGTACACACACACACACACACACCATGGTTAATACAATAATACTAGGGATAGCAGACCCTGACACCTGGTTGGCATGGTGATGAAGAAGCGATGAGGAGAGAGGAAGACGTGAGTGCTCACCAACAGAGCCCAGTGTGTTGGCCCACGATGCACCTTGTCTGGTCACCATGTTGAGAATCCTGAGGGCAAGTTCAGAGGTCAGATAAGCGAGCCAATCAGAGAGCAGTATATAGAGCACCATACCATAGAACATTTCTATTAGCATGACTAAGACCTGTCTCCAACGCGATAACACCAAAGACACATACTACTGGAGGAACATAGTGTGCTTACTGGACGTTGCGAGGTTTAGTCCAGCCCATTTCTCTCGTATCCTTCAACCCCATCCTCAGACCATTCACTGTCCCAAACGCAGCTCCTAGAGGCAGAGAGAATCAGATACAAGCAGACAACATCATTTCATCTGGGAGAGGGGGAGTGAAAGGGATAGACAGATGAGAGAGGGAGAGGCAGAGAAACTGAGGGAGGGAGGGAGGATGTGTCTCACCTGTGATACAGCAGCCCCCGATGGTGAAGAACGCTAGTTCAAACCTCCCTCTGGTTTTGTTGGCCCCTGTGGGCAGGATGAACTCATCTGTGTCCTGGAACACACACACACACTGGTTAACATCTGTGATCTTAGTCGACTTGTTAGTGGGAATGTCACAAATCAATTTTACATTCATTGATTGAGGTCAAATGTATACTACTAGCTAGCTAGCTAGCTAGAATCTCTTACCTGTACAAGGTAGCGGGGGTCGACATTGAGATAAGGTGACAGGGGGCTCATTCCAGTCACTGTGTAGAAAATTGGACAACACAACAGTTGTCACATTCAACATAAACCTTAGCCACCTTAGTGATGTCAACTGATGTCAACTTTTCTAGCTAACGCTAGTTAGCATGCTAGCTAAGTACATACATCAAGTTGCAGAGACACTTACATGGGACACCGGCGAGCTCTGTGTTAGAGTATTCGCCGCCTCCAAAGAGACTCCCGAAGCCGCCTTTCCCTCCCGATCCGGGGGCGTTGTTGTCCATTTCTGGGGAATATCTGGAGACTCACCCGGCAAATGCTTCGGACTGGAGATCCTGTTTGGGTGAACTAGCTAGCTAGCCTAGCAGACCAAACGTTATGATGCAATCCGAGGGACCGACAGTTCTCGTTGGAAAAGCTATACCGATATTTCCTGGTATCTACAACGCAGTAATATGTTTACGTTTCAATATGTTTGTACACTGTCTTACTGTAAGTAGTCAGGTATTGAACTGATCAGCTTTTTGTAATGGATGGTTGGGTTCGCTTTTTATCATGCTTCTCTGACCTCCACGCTCTGCCGTAAAGCGACCACACCCGTGATTACGTAAAAAAAAGGTAAACACAGCATTAAGGTGAATGACTCAACGTAAAAAGGGTGAAATAAAGCAATGTTTGAATTTGATACGGGACTATAACCATATAAAAATATATTTTAGATGACTGAAATTACAAACGCCACACATTCAGATGTAAATGAAACGTAAAGGGTCCGATATTTTCTTTTGCGACAGTTCATGACATCACAGGGTCAGTTAAAGTACTGATCAATTACGCTAGATGGCAGCAAAGTAACATTAAATCGCTCAACGCCAGTTCATCTGTTACCGAAAGACCAGACCAAAGATTATAATAACTAACTCCTTTCATCTTCCCTTTAATTCCCATTTCATCTGTGACCAGACTGTGGAGACCACCAGTACTCTCTTTGATTAGACTTTAATGTGTGTTAGGTGTCAGGTCTTTGTTCACTCTTAATCTGTTTTGCTTTGCATACACACACAAATCTTTTGGCTTGCGCCCTCCTTAGTGTGTGTGGGCCTGGCCTACACAGTCCGGCCATCTGTTGCGGGTCAGAGGGATGCTAAATACATTTATTGTGATTTAAAAAACGCCCCACAAATAACAAAAAACGTCATATTTAGATGCAGCCACTGTAGCAGCCTTGTGTTATTGTGTATTCAGCCCAGTCCAAGTGGACAAGTGGAGCGATGAAGATTGTCATTGTTGCTGTGTGTGTGTGTGTGTGTGTTCAAGCTGCCTGGCACAGTCTGTGAGTAACTGTTGTCTCTGTATGGGAGATACGTGAACCCGCTGGCCTCATACAATACCCTATTCAGTCTCGCACACACACTCACACACGGACTGACCAAGAGGCTCGCTCATCCTTAGCCAATCACCAGGAGGGAGGAGGGGGCACAACCCAAAAAATGGTGTATGTGAGAAAAATAGCTGTGACGTCATCTTCAATCTTCTTCTTCTTCTCTTTCCCACATGCACACTTGTTGCTAGATCTCCCTCCCTCTCTCTCTGTCTTTGCTATCTCGGCCCTCTCTCTTTTCTCTCAGCTGAACTAAAGCTGAACTAAGCCAGTACAGAAAGGGGCCTCAACAGGACCCTGGTGTTTATGCTTGCTGTCACAGAGACAAGAAGAGAACGTTGTGGCTCTTTAAACAGGCTCAGTGTTGTGTGTTTTACAATTGTATTTTATTTAGCCTTTATATATCCAGGTTAGTCTCATTGAGATAAAAATCTATTTTTCAAGTGAGACCTGGTCCAACCAAGACAGGGGGGAACCATGTTTCAGACAAATATCAGGCATAATAATTCAGACACACCATAAACAACATTTAAACATAGACACACATACATTACAATTACAGAAACATTCAAACGTCGTAGATAAAAAATCAATCATATGTACCACCACATCAAGTCCTAATGACAATCACATTCCTCAGTAACATGTGAGTCAACCAAACTTTTAAACTCCTCCAAGGAAACAAGATCCTGGTGTTTCAAGCTATGGTATGGTAGTAGGTGCCAGGCGCACCTGTTTGTGTCAAGAACTGCAACACTGCTGGGTTTTTCATGCTCAACAGTTTCCTGTGCGTATTAAGAATGGTCCACCACCCAAAGGACATCCAGCCAACTTGACAACTGTGGGAAGCGTTGGAGTCAACGTGGACCCGTATACCTGTGGAACGCTTTCGACACCTTGTAGATTCCATGCCCTGACGAATTGAGGCTGTTCTGAGGGCAAAAGTGTAGGGGTGCAACCCAATATTAGGAAGGTGTTCGTAATGTTTGTACACTCAGTGTAGATCACAGTATACCAATGTTTAAGCCTACATAGAGTCAACGAAGACCAGCCAACAGCACTATAGATATCACAGTGATGTGTCAGACACTTTTGGTTGGTAACAAACTTAAGGGCTGCATGATACACAGAATCAAGTGCATTCAGGGTAGTGCTTGAGGTCTGCATATAAATTAGATCACTGTAGTCCAACACAGACAGGAATGTACACAGTATCAGCTCTTTTCTGGCCTCCAAAGAAAAACAAGCCTTATGAAGGTAATAAAAACCTATTTTCAACATGAGCTTCTTTTAATTTTTTGTACATTTACCCCTTTTTCTCCCCAATTGGTAGTTACAGTCTTGTCCCATCGCTGCAACTCCCCTACGGACTCGGGAGAGGCGAAGGTCAAGAGCCATGCGTCCTCCGAAACACGACCCTGCCAAGCCGCAGTGCTTCTTGACACACTGCTCGCTTAACCCGGAAGCCAGCCGCACCAACGTGTTGGAGGAAACACCGTCCAGCTGGCGACTGAAGTCAGCTTGCAGGCGCCCGGCCCGCTACAAGGAGTCGCTAGAGCGCGATGGGACAAGGAAATCCCAGCCGGCCAAACCCTCCCCTAACCCGGACGACGCTGGGCCAATAGTGCGCCGCCTCTTGGGTCTCGGCCGGCTGTGACACAGCCTGGGATCGAACCCGCGTCTGTAGTGACACCTCAAGCACTGCCACTCGGGAGGCCCAACTTGAGCTTCTTTACCAGGTTCTCAAGATGATTAGTGAAGCTCTGCTTCTCATCCACTCAAACTCCCAGATATTTGTAAGTTTTGACTTGCTCTATGGAATTTCCTTCCAAGGTAGCAATGACATGGTTATCCGAGTGTTGGAAGCTATGGGCTAGTATTGGCTGTAGGCTAGATTAGACAGAGAGGACAGTCGTTTACCACATGGTCTGGCGATGGTCTGAGAGATCCTGGCAGTGGTTTAAAATACTTTTACTATTTATATTTTTCAAAACGTTTACTTCACTACATTCCTAAAGAATATAATGTACTTTTTACTCCACACATTTTCCCTGACACCCAAAAGTACTCGTTACATTTTGAATGCTTAGCAGGACAGGAAAATGGTCCAATTCACACACTTATCAAGAGAACATCCCTGGTAATCTCTACTGTCTCTGATCTGGCTGACTAACTAAACACAAATGCATCGTTTGTAAATGATGTCCGAGTGTAGGTGTACCCTGGCTATCCGTGAACAAAAAAAACAAGTATATTTTAGCAAGTACATTTACTTTTGCCACTTCTGTTTTTTTAGAAACCAAATACTTTGACTTTTACTCAAGTAGTATTTTACTGGGTTATTGTCACTTGAGTCATTTTCTATTAAGGTATCTTTACTTTTACTCAAGTATGACAATTGGGTACTTTTTCCCACCACTGGATCCTGGACTAAACATCATACAACTACAGACAAAACAGGAACAGCTGAAATCAAGAGAGCACACACACACAGCGTTCTAGATGCTTCTGACAAGTGCCTCTGCCTCAACCCCCAAAATGGAAAAATGACGCAGTATTTCTTCTTCTCCCGCTCACTCATTCTGGATCTTTCTCTTTTAGCCCTCTCTCCTTCCATAGGAATGTCATGTTGATGTTCTTGCTCCCACACTCTAGTCCAGTGGATTGCCAGATCATGCTCCTTCTCCCCCAACAGCTGCAGGGGCAGTATCCGGAACACAGGCCCAGAGCCAAGCCTGGGGCTCAATTACCTCGCTACACCCAGAGAGGGTGCAGGAAGGGCAGGGAGAGGGAGAGAACAACCCACTGACAGCCCTGTCAAAGCAATATTTTATAGGTCTAGCTCTGTCAGTGCAGTTTTAGAGACTGTACAGCAGTTAAAATATGACACATGGCTGTAGTTAACCGTGGAATGAGAGCGATACTGTACGTTAGGGAGAGCCACAGTGATCCAGTATAGTTCGCTCAGCAGATTTGACATTTTTAGTCATTTAGCAGACGCTCTTATCCAGAGCGACTTACAGTTAGTGAGTGCATACATTTTCATACTGGCCCCCCGTGGGAAACGAACCCACAACCCTGGCGTCGCAAGCGCCATGTTCTACCAACTGAGCTACAGGGGATGTGTTTGCATATTTGTGTGTGTGGGGGTAGGTAGGTGTGAGTGAGTGAGTGAGTATAGGTTGCACAATTGATTTGCTTCAGATTCCTCATCCTGGAATCTCCTTTTTAACATCTGTCTAGCCTGGTTCCTCTCTAGGTTTCTTCCTAGGTTTTGGCCTTTCTAGGGAGTTTTTCCTAGCCACCGTGCTTCTACACCTGCATTACTAGCTGTTTGGGGTTTTAGGCTGGGTTTCTGTACAGCACTTCGAGATATTAGCTGATGTACGAAGGGCTATATAAAATAAAATGGATTGATTGATTGAAAGAGCCATAGAGAGAGGACGGGAAAGGGGGAACAAGTGTATGTCTAGCGTACTTTATTTCTAAAGTATTTAAGTGTATTCCAATAGTATCTGCAGTGTGTCAAAGATTAGTACGCAGAAAGGAAGCTCTGAGGAAACTTTAGAAGCTACAGAGAAAAAGTGACGAGGTTTGTTAGTTGTTTTTAAACTACCAGTTTAATAATATGCTATCGTTTTCCAGTACAAATAGTTATTTTTTTTACCAGCTTTTAAAAAGTTAAAACAACAACAACACACTTTTTAATTCTCAGATTCACACAGTTTTATATTTTAAAGAAACCAAAGCAGAGACAGATATGAGTAGAGGTTAAAAGTACAGGACTGGTCAGTTAGTACAAAGAGTAGATTAATATACACTACTACAGAGTTAATAATCCTTCTTTACATACGGAAGTTACAGAAGGTAAGCAACACTGAGATTAACTTGATAGACAAGAATTTTCCAGAATATTTGAACGTTTTCAGTATTTACAGGACTTTAAAAACTCTCCGGACACTTGGTGAATGGCACATTGGTTGGAGGCAATGTTAGCTCTTAAACTGAATCAAAAAATATATTCATAGTAAGGTATACTGTTCTTATCTGAAAACATAATTTAATGTTATTTCTCACATAAAAAATATAAAATTGCATTATAAAGAGATGTTACAGATGTTATACATGTACAGTATTGTCCATGTTTTGTCTTGAAGGAGACGGTTTGTGTGGAGTGAAAACAGGCGAGGCGAGTTTGGAGCAAGGGCATGTAACACTCAACGCACACATCTAATAACACAACACTAAGCGATGGAGTGCGTTCTCAAAGGCAGACACGCACACAAATACATAAACATCACTCCCCCAAATAAAATAAACACACAACATTAATACTGTTCTGAGGAGGTCCTACTGTACTAACGGAAGAAACTGACCCTTTTGGCACTTCACTATCAACCCATACATAAACGTGTGGGTTTAAGTTAAACCGCAACATTGAGATGGTTTCTGTAAAATACACCACATCTCTTTCACTGAGTTGAGATATATAGAAACGATGGCGTCAGGTTATTTCTCTTTCATGGAGATTATAAACCCTTCATAAAAAGGCTGGTCTGTAACAGATCTCTCTATTAGAATAAATTAAGGCACTTTGTTCTCCGGATTTATATAATACTGTAATGTTATGGTTGAGACTTCCTGGAGAACGCAGATCTTTCCCATTAGATAGGCTCAGCTCACTGTAGAAAGGCAGGCATGGTGCAACAGTCGAGACTCGTCTTAGAGAGGACATAATGTGAAATTGGTGTGACCTGGTAAACCCCATTTAAGTAACATTTTGTGTGACAGTGACGTTTTGAGAACAGGGACAGACAGACAAGTGGGCGTGGAGGTTCAGTGTTCTCGATAAGTATAATAATGATCACAAAAATGACTGTTATTATTAGGATTATTGAATTATTATAATATTATAGTTCCACATCGACTCAGTGCAGGGCAAGGTATAGAGCCAGGCTATCTGACCAGTGCAGATTGGGGAGTTGTGGTTTGGTTAAAGGGGATTGTGGTTGGGTGGTTTGGCTGTGGGGTTCCCTATAGAACGGGCACATGGCTTGATAGTGTGGTGTTTGGGTGGGCATGGCTGGTGACTGGGTCCTGATTGGGTCCTGAAGGTTCGTTACCATGGCCGCTGGTCTCTGGTTGGTTAGGCAGAGGTGACTCTGGGGGAGGGGCGTGGCTGCTGTCCAGAGCATGGCAACGAGCGAGCCACGGGCGGAGACGGGCGAGTCATCAGTGGGCACAGAGGTCAGGGGTTAGTTGCCGTGGCAGCTGAGGGGTGGGGAGGGGTTAGACGGACAGACGGACAGACACAAAGAAATGAAGAGAACAGAAAAAAAAGACACACAGAAAAAGATAGAAAGAGATTAGTGTCAGCTAGTGGTGTCAAGATGACAACATGAAAGATCTACTGCAGTCACACACCTTCATAAGCACTACATTGAGAGTTATAAGTCAGTAGCCGCAGGTTGACATAAGGTCTGGCATCTGCAGTAAGTGACACGATGTGAGATGCCAACCAGTGACTGCTGACATAGGCACTTATGAATGCTTATGTACTGCTAATGAAGGCATTGCAAAGGAGCCTATGTAGAAGGTTTGAGCACTTTTACAGGGAGGCTAGCTGCATTACAGACTGAGAAACCATGGAGACAGCAGAGGGTATGGTTTCTTGTGAGGGTGTGACAGTGTCACTGACGTCTAAAGCTGTTTTGACTAACAGTTTTTCTCAACCCAGTCCTTCTGGACCACAAGTCGTCTCACAGAATCTAGTCCTAATCATCAATGCCTTGACGGACTAGATCAGACATGTGAAACGGCT
>NW_028158673.1:57500-60849 GCF_964263955.1 Coregonus lavaretus | reverse complement strand
CAGGATATTGCTCCTGACCAGAGCAGGATATTGCTCCTGACCAGAACAGGATATTGCTCCTGACCAGAGCAGGATATTGCTCCTGACCAGAGCAGGATATTGCTCCTGACCAGAACAGGATATTGCTCCTGACCAGAGCAGGATATTGCTCCTGACAAGAGCAGGATATTGCTCCTGACCAGAGCAGGATATTGCTCCTGACCAGAGCAGGATATTGCTCCTGACCAGAGCAGGATATTGCTCCTGACCAGAGCAGGATATTGCTCCTGACCAGAACAGGATATTGCTCCTGACCAGAACAGGATATTGCTCCTGACCAGAGCAGGATATTGCTCCTGACCAGAACAGGATATTGCTCCTGACCAGAACAGGATATTGCTCCTGACCAGAGCAGGATATTGCTCCTGACCAGAGCAGGATATTGCTCCTGACCAGAACAGGATATTGCTCCTGACCAGAACAGGATATTGCTCCTGACCAGAACAGGATATTGCTCCTGACCAGAGCAGGATATTGCTCCTGACCAGAGCAGGATATTGCTCCTGACCAGAACAGGATATTGCTCCTGACCAGAACAGATATTGCTCCTGACCAGAACAGGATATTGCTCCTGACCAGAGCAGGATATTGCTCCTGACCAGAACAGGATATTGCTCCTGACCAGAACAGGACATTGCTCCTGACCAGAGCAGGATATTGCTCCTGACCAGAACAGATTATTGCTCCTGACCAGAACAGGATATTGCTCCTGACCAGAACAGGATATTGCTCCTGACCAGAACAGATATTGCTCCTGACCAGAGCAGGATATTGCTCCTGACCAGAACAGGATATTGCTCCTGACCAGAGCAGGATATTGCTCCTGACCAGAGCAGGATATTGCTCCTGACCAGAGCAGGATATTGCTCCTGACCAGAACAGGATATTGCTCCTGACCAGAACAGGATATTGCTCCTGACCAGAACAGGATATTGCTCCTGACCAGAGCAGGATATTGCTCCTGACCAGAGCAGGATATTGCTCCTGACCAGAGCAGGATATTGCTCCTGACCAGAGCAGGATATTGCTCCTGACCAGAACAGATTATTGCTCCTGACCAGAACAGGATATTGCTCCTGACCAGAACAGGATATTGCTCCTGACCAGAACAGATTATTGCTCCTGACCAGAGCAGGATATTGCTCCTGACCAGAACAGGATATTGCTCCTGACCAGAACAGGATATTGCTCCTGACCAGAACAGGATATTGCTCCTGACCAGAGCAGGATATTGCTCCTGACCAGAACAGATTATTGCTCCTGACCAGAACAGGATATTGCTCCTGACCAGAACAGGATATTGCTCCTGACCAGAACAGATTATTGCTCCTGACCAGAGCAGGATATTGCTCCTGACCAGAACAGGATATTGCTCCTGACCAGAGCAGGATATTGCTCCTGACCAGAACAGGATATTGCTCCTGACCAGAACAGATTATTGCTCCTGACCAGAACAGGATATTGCTCCTGACCAGAGCAGGATATTGCGAGCAGTAAATAAAAGCTGATACATCCAAGCCATATAATGTTCTATTACAGAGGTCCCTGATGATACAGTATATCTGACACACTTTTATCGGTTCACAGTTTAATAACTTCCTGTTGGTTCTGCTTCTTGGGAGTTTTGCTTTCAAAGATACACTCTCTCTCTCTCTCTCTCTCTCTCTCTCTCTCTCTCTCTCTCTCTCTCTCTCTCTCTCTCTCTCTCTCTCTCTCTCTCTCTCTCTCTCTCTCTCTCTCTCTCTCTCTCTCTCTCTCTCTCTCTCTCTATATATATATATATATATATATATATATATATACAGTGGGGAGACCAAGTATTTGATACACTGCCGATTTTGCAGGTTTTCCTACTTACAAAGAATGTAGAGGTCTGTAATTTTTATCATAGGTACACTTCAACTGTGAGAGACGGAATCTAAAACAAAAATCCAGAAAATCACATTGTATGATTTTTAAGTAAGTAATTTGCATTTTATTGCATGACATAAGTATTTGATCACCTACGAACCAGTAAAAATTCCGGCTCTCACAGACCTGTTCGTTTTTCTTTAAGAAGCCCTCCTGTTCTCCACTCATTACCTGTATTAACTATACCTGTTTGAACTCGTTACCTGTATAAAAGATACCTGTCCACACACTCAATCAAACAGACTCCAACCTCTCCACAATGGCCAAGACCAGAGAGCTGTGTAAGGACATCAGGGATACAATTGTAGACCTGCACAAGGCTGGGATGGGCTACAGGACAATAGGCAAGCAGCTTGGTGAGAAGGCAACAACTGTTGGCGCAATTATTCGAAAATGGAAGAAGTTCAAGATGACGGTCAATCACCCTCGGTCTGGGGCTCCATGCAAGATCTCACCTCGTGGGGCATCAATGATCATGAGGAAGGTGAGGGATCAGCCCAGAACTACACGGCAGGACCTGGTCAATGACCTGAAGAGAGCTGGGACCACAGTCTCAAAGAAAACCATTAGTAACGCACTACGCTGTCATGGATTAAAATCCTGCAGCACACGCAAGATCCCTCTGCTCAAGCCAGCGCATGTCCAGGCCCGTCTGAAGTTTGCCAATGACCATCTGGATGATCCAGAGGAGGAATGGGAGAAGGTCATGTGGTCTGATGAGACAAAAATAGAGCTTTTTGGTCTAAACTCCACTCGCCGTGTTTGGATGAAGAAGAAGGATGAGTACAACCCCAAGAACACCATCCCAACCGTGAAGCATGGAGGTGGAAAAATCATTCTTTGGGGATGCTTTTCTGCAAAGGGGACAGGACGACTGCACCGTATTGAGGGGAGGATGGATGGGGCCATGTATCGCGAGATCTTGGCCAACAACCTCCTTCCCTCAGTAAGAGCATTGAAGATGGGTCGTGGCTGGGTCTTCCAGCATGACAACGACCCGAAACACACAGCCAGGGCAACTAAGGAGTGGCTCCGTAAGAAGCATCTCAAGGTCCTGGAGTGGCCTAGCCAGTCTCCAGACCTGAACCCAATAGAAAATCTTTGGAGGGAGCTGAAAGTCCGTATTGCCCAGCGACAGCCCCGAAACCTGAAGGATCTGGAGAAGGTCTGTATGGAGGAGTGGGCCAAAATCCCTGCTGCAGTGTGTGCAAACCTGGTCAAGACCTACAGGAAACGTATGATCTCTGTAATTGCAAACAAAGGTTTCTGTACCAAATATTAAGTTCTGCTTTTCTGATGTATCAAATACTTATGTCATGCAATAAAATGCAAATTAATTACTTAAAAATCATACAATGTGATTTTCTGGATTTTTGTTTTAGATTCCGTCTCTCACAGT
>NW_028158673.1:0-52500 GCF_964263955.1 Coregonus lavaretus | reverse complement strand
CAACAACAAATTCAATCCCTTTTAGACAACTTCCTGGACAAGATGTTCCACTGTAATAGTGAAGGTGTAAACTTGGCAGTAGAAAACCTAAACAGTATATTTGACCTCTCACCTTCCCTATCAAATCTAAAAATCTCTAACAGAAAACCAAAGAAAAGTAACAACAGTGACAAATGGTTTGATGAAGAATGCAAAAACCTAAGAAAGAAATAGAGAAACCTATCCAACCAAAAACATAGAGACCCAGAAAACCTGAGCCGTCGCCTTTACTATGGTGAATCACTAAAACAATATAGAAATACACTACGGAAAAAGAAGGAACAGCATGTCAGAAATCAGCTCAATGTAATTGAAGAATCCATAGAATCTAACCACTTCTGGGAAAATTGGAACACACTAAACAAACAACAACACGAAGAGTTATCTATCCAAAACGGAGATGTATGGGTAAACCACTTCTCCAATCTTTTTGGCCCTATAACAGAGAATAAACAGCAAAAAAATATATACATGATCAAATGCAAATCTTAGAAACAACTACTAAAGACTACCAGAACCCACTGGATTCTCCAATTACATTGAATGATCTACAGGACAAAATACAAACCCTCCAACCCAAAAAGGCCTGTGGTGTTGATGGTATCCTAAATGAAATGATAAAATATACAGACCACAAATTCCAATTGGCTATACTTAAACTTTTTAACATCATCCTTAGCTCTGGCATCTTCCCCAATATTTGGAACCAAGGACTGATCACCCCAATCCACAAAAGTGGAGACAAATTTGACCCCAATAACTACCGTGAGATATGCGTCAACAGCAACCTTGGGAAAACAAACAAACCAAAACAAAGGCAAAGTCTTCTCATGCTTTGTTGATTTCCAAAAAGCTTTTGACTCAATTTGGCATGAGGGTCTGCTATACAAAGCTGTGAACGATCTGAGAGACAAGGCAAGAAGGGCCTTCTATGCCATCAAAAGGAACATAAAATTCGACATCCCAATTAGGATCTGGCTACAAATACTCGAATCAGTTATAGAACCCATTGCCCTTTATGGCTGTGAGGTCTGGGGTCCGCTCACCAACCAAGAATTCACAAAATGGGACAAGCACCAAATTGATACTCTGCATGCAGAATTCTGCAAAAAATATCCTCCGTGTACAATGAAAAACACCAAATAATGCATGCAGAGCAGAATTAGGCCAATACCCGCTAATTATCAAAATCCAGAAAAGAGCTGTTAAATTCTATAACCACATAAAAGGAAGCGATTCCCAAACCTTCCATAACAAAGCCATTACCTACAGAGAGATGAACCTGGAGAAGAGTCCCATAAGCGAGCTGGTCCTGGGGCTCTGTTCACAAACACAAACAGACCCCACAGAGCCCAAGGACAACAACAACAACACAATTAGACCCAACCAAATCATGAGAAAACAAAAATTACTTGACACATTGGAAAGAATTAACAAAAAAACAGCGCAAACTAGAATGCTATTTGGACCTAAACAGAGAGTACACAGTGACAGAATACCTGACCACTGTGACTGACCCAAACTTAAGGAAAGCTTTGACTATGTACAGACTCAGTGAGCATAGCCTTGCTATTGAGAAAGGCCGCCGTAGGCAGACCTGGCTCTCAAGAGAAGACAGGCTATGTGCACACTGCCCACAAAATGAGGTGGAAACTGAGCTGCACTTCCTAACCTCCTGCCAAATGTATGACCATATTAGAGACACATATTTCCCTCAGATTACATAGACCCACAAAGAATTCGATAAACTCCCTTTTTTATCTACTGGGTGAAATACCACAGTGTGCCATCACAGCAGCAGATTTGTGACCTGTTGCCACAAGAAAAGGGCAACCAGTGAAGAACAAACACCATTGTAAATACAACCCATATTTATGTTTATTTATTTTCCCATTTGTACTTTAACTATTTGCACATTGTTACAACACTGTATATAGACATAATATGACATTTGAAATGTCTTTATTCTTTTGAAACTTCTGAGTGTAATGTTTACTGTTAATATTTATTGTTTATTTCACTTTTGTTTACTATCTACTTCACTTGCTTTGGAAATGTTAACATACGTTTCCCATGCGAATAAAGCCCTTAAATTGAGAGAGAGAGAGAGAGAGAGAGAGAGAGAGAGAGAGAGAGAGAGAGAGAGAGAGAGAGAGAGAGAGAGAGAGAGAGAGAGATGCTCGGAGCCAGAGCGCGCCGCTCAGACCACTGCGTCACCGCCGTTCACGCTCTAGCAAGCCGTGAGAATACTTCATGATACTTCATCACGTTCATAGCAAAGATGAAGCCTTTCCCAAACCATAGTCCTAACCTTAATCACTCAAAGTAACCCTTTGAGTTGTTTCTGTTCTAACCCTGTAACCACTCGGAATTAACCTTGTAACCCATAACACGTCAAATTTCTAAGGGAAACTGTGAATCTTCTTGGAGAGAGCGCTAGAGCGCGAGAGAGATAAATAAAGAGAGAGAGAGAGAGAGAGAGGAAGGTTCCACTCCACACTGCTTACAGTAGGTCATCCCCTATCCAAACACTGGCTGAGGCCCGCGCAAGATGGCTGCCGACAAGACGCTCCGTTGAAAATACCATCTACTGCACCATGCCGGGGCGCATCTCAATAGTCTAATGTACACTACATGAACAAACATACGTGGACACCTGCTCGTCCAACATCTCATTCCAAAATCATGGGCATTAATATGGAGTTGGTCCTCCCCTTTGCTGCTATAACAGCCTCCACTCTTCTGGGAAGGCTTTCCACTAGATGTTGGAACATTGCTGCGGGGGACTTGCTTCCATTCAGCCACAAGAGCATTAGTGAGGTCGGGCACTGATGTTGGGCGATTAGGCCTGGCTCACAGTCGGCGTTCCAATTCATCCCAAAGGTGTTTCAATGGGGTTGAGGCCAGGGCTCTGTGCAGGCCAGTCGAGTTCTTCCACACCGATCTTGACAAACCATTTCTGTATGGACCTCGCTTTGTGCACGGGGGCATTGTCATGCTGAAACAGGAAAGGGCCTTCCCCAAACTGTTGTCACAAAGTTGGAAGCACAGAATCGTCTAGAATGTCATTGTAAGCTGTAGCGTTAAGATTTCCCTTCCCTGAAAAACAGCCTCAGACCATTATTCCTCCTCCACCAAACTTTACAGTTGGCACTACGCATCTGCCAAAACCCAGATTCGTCGGTCGGACTACCAGATGGTGAAGCGTGATTCATCACTCCAGAGAGTCCAATGGCGGTGAGCTTTACACCACTCCAGCTGACGCTTGGTGATCTTAGGCTATGGAACCCCATTTCATGAAGCTCCCGGCGAACAGTTCTTGCGTTGACGTTGCTTCCAGAGGAAGTCGGTAGTCGGTAGTGTGTGTTGCAACCGAGGACAGACGATTTTTACGCGCCCCTTCTGTGATCGCTGAGCCGTTGATGCTCCTAGATGTTTCCGCTTCACAATAAGAGCACTTACGGTTGGCTGAAATATGACGAACTGACTTGTTGGAAATGGTGGCATCCAATGACGGTGCCACGTTAAAAGTCACTCAGCTCTTCAGTATGGCCATTCTTCTGCCAATGTTTGTCTATGGAGATTGCATGGCTGTGGCTGAAATTGCCGAATCCACTAATTTGAAGGTGGGGAGGGGGGGGGGGGGGGGGGGGGGGGGGGGTGGGGGGGGGGGGGGGGGGGGGGGGGGGGTAAATGTCAAGTTTCTACGGTTAAGTTATGGCATTTATTCCGAATGGTTAAGGTAAGGGTTAAAGTTTGGGATAGGGGTTAAAACATTAGGTTAAGGTACTCATTCCGAATGGTTACGGTAAGGGTTAAGGTTTGGGATAGCGTTAAAACAAAATAAATAAAAAGAAGTGCCTACCACTGGGATTGGACAAGCGACCGTTGAAGGCGGAGCTCACGGTTTACGCACATCCACCATCCCTACCCACAATGCACTAGCCAGCTGCAACCCACCTTGATGGTAACAGCATTCACCATTGCCCCTAGTGGTTGGTTTTGAAGGCATGTCCCGACATCCTGGGGACCTGGACGAATGACGAATATCGCCATGGTGATCTTGAGTGACCTGGCTGGGGATATAGGGCTGTGAAAAGGGTTTAGTGGGGCTGGTGGATAGGGCTGGGTTATAGGGCTGGGTTATAGGGCTGGGGCTGGGGCTTGGGCTGGGGAATAGGGCTGGTGTATAGGGCTGAGGTATAGGGCTGGGGCTGGGGAATAGGGCTGGTGTATAGAGGTGGGGATGGGGTATAGGGCTGGGGCTGGGGTATAGGGCTGGGGTATATGGCTGGGGTATAGGGCTGGGGTATAGGGCTGGGGTATATGGCTGGAGTATAGGGCTGGGGTATATGGCTGGGGTATAGGGCTGGGGTATATGGCTGGAGTATAGGGCTGGGGTATAGGGCTGGGGTATAGGGCTGGGGTATAGGGCTGGGGTATAGGGCTGGGGTATGGGGCTTGGGTATAGGACTGGGGTATAGGGCTGGGGTATAGGGCTGGGGTATAGGGCTGGGGCTGGGGTATAGGGCTGGGGTATAGGGCTGGAGTATAGGGCTGGGGTATAGGGCTGGGGTATAGGGCTGGGGTATAGGGCTGGGGTATAGGGCTGGGGTATAGGGCTGGGGTATAGGGCTGGGGTACAGGGCTGGGGTATAGGGCTGGGGTACAGGGCTGGGGTATAGGGCTGGGGTATAGGGCTGGGGTACAGGGCTGGGGTATAGGGCTGGGGTACAGGGCTGGGGTACAGGGCTGGGGTATAGGGCTGGGGTACAGGGCTGGGGTACAGGGCTGGGGTATAGGGCTGGGGTATAGGGCTGGGGTATAGGGCTGGGGTATAGGGCTGGGGTAGAGAGCTCGGGAGAGGGCTGGGGCTGCATATGGCTGGGGAGAGAGCTGGGGCTGCATATGGCTGGGGAGAGAGCTGGTACTGCATATGGCTGGGGAGAGAGCTGGTGCTGCATATGGCTGGGGAGAGAGCTGGTGCTGCATATGGCTGGGGAGAGAGCTGGGGCTGCATATGGCTGGGGAGAGAGCTGGTGCTGCATATGGCTGGGGAGAGAGCTGGTACTGCATATGGCTGGGGAGAGAGCTGGGGCTGCATATGGCTGGGGAGAGAGCTGGTGCTGCATATGGCTGGGGAGAGAGCTGGGGCTGCATATGGCTGGGGAGAGAAACTCTCAATGTTTCTTGAGAGTCGTCGTCGGGTGAGGTTGTGTCTCTCTCTGGCGGTAAGCTTGGTTTATATGGCTTATATACATAGTTTAAGCTTTGTCGAGTAAAGCTTAAACTATATATTTAGATTGTAGGTAGGTATTGTAGGTAGTTATCGTGGGTTGTTGTATGTAATTATTGTAGGTATTGTATTCGGCTGAGCCCGGTGAAGCACGAAGCTAGCTAACCCACTCCCTGGACTAGCTGGCGGGTAGCTACTGGTAACTATTAGCAACTGTGGATAGTTGTTTCACGCCTGAGAGTACCTGTAATTATGCCAGCTAGCTGCCTACAATAATTACATACAACAATGCCTACCATTCAGCTGTTTTTCTAACCTCATTGTCTGAAGCGTTAACGTTAAGTAGTAAGTGGCTACTGTGCTCGAAATGTAGCTAGCTTGTTGCTACCTGGATAGCTACTAAACAATAGCTGGAACGACCTAGCGAACAGAAGCGAACTGGCTGAGTCAATTCAGTGGCTAGCTTTGCACTTGGCTAGCTAACAGTAGCTGCTAGGGGTAAGTTATAACCTACATTTGTGTTTTGTTTTTACATACTGGTAACCAGAGTCGTTCAAGGGAATTCGGGACATGGGTGACGAGTTAACGTTAGCTTGGCTCTCTCTGTGTGTTCGTGCCGTGGGAGGAAGGGTTTCTTCGTAGGCAGAAAGCAATGGCTAACTAGTATGCTAACTATTCTAGCTAACTAACTGGCTGAATAAGTTGACGACGGACTCGCTCAAGCTGTCGGGACTAACCCACAACGTTAGACACGGACACGAATGATCTGCTTGGCGTGTTGACACACTGGTGGTTTGTTGTGGCCGAGTATTGGTGCTAAACCGTGTTGTTGGAGTCCGGCATGCTAGTTGGCTGTGGCGTCATATGACTAGGTGCCCTGGACGGTTTTCACGGAAGAATACTGTACCAAGTTAGCTAGCTGAATAAACTAAATTAGTCTATTCCTAGAAAACATTGAACCGCTGTAGTTTACAACAATTATAGTTTCTGAGGTGGAAGTTGGGAGAGTTATATTTGGGTGTTTCAGTGAAACGTAAGTGAGGGAGGCCCCGCTCTCTCGCTTTCCCAGATGTTTAGTTCATTTCATTCCCATCTCCTTTGCATTATTGTAGCCATTTTCTGTAGCCTGTCAACTATGCCTCTGTCTATCCCTGTTCTCTCCTCTCCGCACAGGCTATACAAACGCCTCACACCGCGTGGCTGCTGCCTCTCTAACCTGGTGGTCCCTGCACGCACGACCCACGTGGAGTTCCAGGTCTCCGGCAGCCTCTGGAACTGCCGTTCTGCGGCCAACAAGGCAGAGTTAATCATTTATCGCCCTCCAGGTTCCCTTGGAGAGTTCATCAATGAGCTTGACGCCTTGATAAGTTCCATCCTGAGGATGGCTCACCCCTCACAGTTCTGGGTGACTTCAACCTCCCTACGTCTACCTTTAGCAGGCTCTCCGCACTGCTAAAGCTAACTCTCTCTCCTCTGCTCTTGTCCTTCTAGACCTGTCTGCTGCCTTTGATACTGTGAACCATCAGATCCTCCTCTCCACCCTCTCCGAGTTGGGCATCTCCGGCGCAACTCACTCTTGGATTGCGTCCTACCTGACCGGTCGCTCCTACCAAGTGGCGTGGCGAGAATCTGTCTCCTCACCACGTGCTCTCACCACTGGTGTCCCCCAGGGCTCAGTTCTAGGCCCTCTCCTATTCTCGCTATACACCAAGTCACTTGGCTCTGTCATATCCTCACATGGCCTCTCCTATCATTGCTACGCAGACGACACACAACTAATCTTCTCCTTTACCTCTTCTGATAACCAGGTGGCGAATCGCATCTCTGCATGTCTGGCAGACATATCAGTGTGGATGACGGATCACCACCTCAAGCTGAACCTCGGCAAGACGGAGCTGCTCTTCCTCCCGTTCCATGATCTCGCCATCACGGTTGACAACTCCGTTGTGTCCTCCTCCCAGAGTGCGAAGAGCCTTGGCGTGACCCTGGACAACACCCTGTCGTTCTCCGCTAACATCAAGGTGGTGACCCGATCCTGTAGGTTCATGCTCTACAACATTCGGAGAGTACGATCCTGCCTTACACAGGAAGCGGCACAGGTCCTAATCCAGGCACTTGTCATCTCCCGTCTGGATTACTGCAACTCGCTGTTGGCTGGGCTCCCTGCCTGTGCCATTAAACCCCTACAACTCATCCAGAATGCCGCAGCCCGTCTGGTGTTCAACCTTCCCATGTTCTCTCACGTCACCCCGCTCCTCCGCACACTCCACTGGCTTCCAGTTGAAGCTCGCATCTGCTACAAGACCATGGTGCTTGCCTACGGAGCTGTGAGGGGAACTGCACCTCCGTACCTTCAGGCTCTGATCAGTCCCTACACCCAAACGAGGGCATTGCGTTCATCCACATCTGGCCTGCTGGCCCCCCTACCTCTGCGGAAGCACAGTTCCCGCTCAGCCCAGTCAAAACTGTTCGCTGCTCTGGCACCCCAATGGTGGAACAAGCTCCCTCACGACGCCAGGACAGCGGAGTCACTCACCACCTTCCGGAGACACTTGAAACCCCACCTCTTTAAGGAATACTTGGGATAGGATAAAGTAATCCTTCTACCCCCCCTTACCCCACCCCCCCCCCCCCCCCAAAAAAAAAAAAAACATATTGTAAAGTGGTTATCCCACTGGCTATACGGTGAATGCACCAATTTGTATGTCGCTCTGGATAAGAGCGTCTGCTAAATGACGTAAATGTAAATGTAAATATAACATATATTTTGATTTGTTTAACACTTTTTTGGTTACTACATGATTCCATATGTAATGTAAAATTGGAGCTGGGAGATGGTTGATGTAAACAGGGCTGGTGTTTCCCACGTCTCTGTTTATAGTGGAAGCCCCCAGAGCAGAGTAGATCACTGGTCTCCTCAACCACGCTCCGCCCGGCCCCCAGCTCGCCCCCGCAGCGACACTCACACACCATCCATCTCTGTCATTTTCAACACACACACACACACATTCACATGCACACACACACTGTGTAAACCCAGAATAGAACTCTCTTTCTGTCTGACACCATTTTATGTGGCTCCTCCATCTCTCTCCCTATGTCTTCCTCTCTCTCTCTCATTTTCTCCCTTACTCTCTATCTTCCTCCATCTCTCTCTCCCTCTCTTTCTCTGTCTTCCTCCCTCTCTTCCTCTCTCCTTCTGTCTTCCTCCCTCTCTCCCTCTCTTTCTCTGTCTTCCTCCCTCTCTCCCTCCTCTCTTTCTGTGTTCCTCCTTCTCTCTCCCTCTCATTCTCCCTCTCTTCCTCTCTCCTTCTGTCTTCCTCCCTCTCTCCCTCTCTTTCTCTGTCTTCCTCCCTCTCTCCCTCTCTTTCTCTGTCTTCCTCCCTCTCTCCCTCCTCTCTTTCTGTGTTCCTCCCTCTCTCGCCCTCTCATTCTGTGTTCCTCCTTCTCTCTCCCTCTCTTCTCTATCCTCCTCCCTCTCTCTCTGTCATTATGTCTTCATTCATCTCTCCCCCCCTCTCTTTCTCTGTCTTCCTCCCTCTCTCTCGCACTATTTCTCTGTCTTCCTCCCTCTCTCCCCCCCTCTCTTTCTCTGTCTTCCTCCCTCTCTCCCCCCTCTCTTTCTCTGTCTTCCTCCCTCTCTCCCCCCTCTCTTTCTCTGTCTTCCTCCCTCTCTCCCCCCTCTCTTTCTCTGTCTTCCTCCCTCTCTCCCCCCTCTCTTTCTCTGTCTTCCTCCCTCTCTCCCTCCTCTCTTTCTGTGTTCCTCCCTCTCTCCCTCCTCTCTTTCTGTCTTCCTCCCTCTCTCTCCCTCTCTCTTCTCTATCTTCTTCCCTCTCTCTCGCTGTCTTTATCTGTCTTCCTTCATCTCTCCCTCTCTCTTTCTCTGTCTTCCTCCCTCTCTCCCCCCTCTCTTTCTCTTGCTCCTTTCAGTCTTCCTCCCTCTCTCTCGCATGGCTACACCAGAGCTAGTCTCCCAGCTAACAATTCTAGGGAGAGAGAACGTTTCTGAAAATGTTACCCGTAATGTTCCCCTGATGTTTTATTGTCCAGTTTTCTGTTAGTTACGGGAACATTCTATTTACAGCACGTTAGCCCAAACCTCCTGAGAACCTGTTAGAGTTAGAGGAACTTACCCAGAACGTGGTTGCCATGTTCTCAGAATATCCCATATTTATGTTCTAGGCACGTTCCGTGGGAACGTTGCAAGATCATTCCTGTGTTCTGTTTTCTGAGGGTTAGGAGAATATTGCGTCAACACCCTACCAAACATTACATTTAAGTCATTTAGCAGACTCTCTTATCCAGAGCAACTTACATTTTTATTTATTTTTCATACTGGAATCTAACCCACAACCCTGGCGTTGCAAACGCCGCGCTCTACCAACTGAGCTACATCCCTGCCGGCCATTCCCTCCCCTACCCTGGGCCAATTGTGCGCCGCCCCATGGGTCTCCCGGTCGCGGCCAGCTACGACAGAGCCTGGATTCGAACCAGGATCTCTAGTGGCACAGCTAGCACTGCGATGCAGTGTCTTAGACCACTGCGCCACTCGGGAGGACCAAACATGTTTGCCATGTTCGCAAAATGTAAGATATTCACGTTCTAGACACGTTTCATGGGAACGTTACACCTTGTCAATGTTGCCAAGCCCATCAAGGCCCTGATTGGTGAACCACTGATCCATTCACAGATCTTTTTTGTCTGTTGGCAAGGGATACTCAGACACAACATAGTGTTTTCAACTTACACATTTGACACAGTTTGACATACATGATTCCATTATGCATGTTCATTTATACTGTAATTATATTTTTTACATGTCCTGACCTGGGATTTGAACACACAACCTCTTGTTTCTCTTCTACGCTTCCTGCTACTCCACCATGTCTGTTATCAGTTAACTGGACTTGATCTGATTGACTTATTACAACTATCTAAGGGCTTTCTGCATAGTTGTCTAATGTTGGTGGGGCATATTAACCTGTCTAATGATACCCCTGAATCACTATGGTCCGTAAAAGTTTTTCTTGAGTGTACTTTTACAAGAGCTGAGATTTACTTCAAAGTGCATTCACCCTATTGCTTACACCTACACTACATGACCAAAAGTATGTGGACAGCTTCTCGTCGAACATTTCATTCCAAAATCATGGGCATTAATATGGAATTGGTCCTTCCTTTGCTGCTATAACAGCCTCCACTCTTCTGGGAAGGCTTTCCACTAGATGTTGGAACATTGCTGCAGGGACTTGCTTCCAATCAGCCACAAGAGCATTAGTGAGGACGCAGTCGGCGTTCCAATTCATCCCAAAGGTATACGATGGGGTTGAGGTCAGGACTCTGTGCAGGCCAGTCAAATTCTTCCACACCGATCTTGACAAACCATTTCTGTATGGACCTCGCCTTGTGCACGGTGGCATTGTCATGCTGAAACAGGAAAAGGCCTTCCCCAAACTGTTGCCACAAAGTTGGAAGCACAGAATCATCTAGAATGTCATTGTAAGCTGTAACGATAAAAAACAGCCCCAGACCATTATTCCTCCTCCACCAAAGTTTACAGTTTACAGCACTTTGCATTCGGGCAGATAGCGTTCTCCTGGCATCCGCCAAACCCAGATTCGTCCGTCGGGCTGCCAGATGGTCAAGCGTGATGCATCACTCCAGAGAACGCGTTTCCAATGGCGGCAAGCTTTACACATCTCCAACCGACGCTTGGCATTGCGCATGGCCGGCAGGGATGTAGCTCAGTTGGTAGAGCATGGTGTTTGCAACGCCAGGGTTGTGGGTTCGATTCCCACGGGGGGCCAGTATGAAAAATAAAAAAATAATGTAAGTCGCTCTGGATAAGAGCGTCTGCTAAATGACTAAAATGTAAATGTAAATGTATCTTAGGCTTGTGGAAACTCATTTCATAACGCTCCAGACGAACAGCTCTTGTGCTGACGTTGCTTCCAGAGGCAGTTTGAAACTCGGTAGTGAGTGTTGCAACCGAGGACAACCGATTTGTATTTGCTTCAGCACTCGGCGATCCCCTTCTGTGAGCTTGTGTGGCCTTCCGCTGAGCCGTTCTAGATGTTTCCACTTCACAATATGAGCACTTACAGTTGACCGGAGCAGAAATTTGACAAACTTGACTTTTTGCAACGACGGCATCCTATGTAACAACAAGACATAACCCTATACAGTGGTTTGTGAAAGTATTCACCCCCCTTGGCATTTTTCCTATTTTGTTGCCTTACAACCTGGAATTAAAATGGATTTTTGGGGGGGTTTGTATCATTTGATTTACACAACATGCCTACCACTTTGAAGATGCAAAATATTTTTTATTGTGAATCAAACAAGAAATAAGACAAAAAAGTCAATACTTTGTAGAGCCACCTTTTGCAGCAATTACAGCTGCAAGTCTCTTGGGGTATGTCTCTATAAGCTTGGCACATCTAGCCACTGGGATTTTTGCCCATTCTTCAAGGCAAAACTTATCCAGCTCCTTCAAGTTGGATGGGTTCTGCTGTACAGCAATCTGTAAGTCATACCACAGATTCTCAATTGGATTGAGGTTTGGGCTTTGACTAGGCCATTCCAAGACATTTAAATGTTTCCCCTTAAACCACTCAAGTGTTATTTTAGCAGTATGCTTAGGGTCATTGTCCTGCTGGAAGGTGAACCTCCGTCCCAGTCTCAAATCTATGGAAGAATGAAACAGGTTTCCCTCAAGAATTTCCCTGTATTTAGTGCCATCCATCATTCCTTAAATTCTAACCAGTTTCCCAGTCCCTGCCGATGATGTTCTCGGGGTGATGAGAGGTGTTGGGTTTGCGCCAAACATTGTGTTTTCTTTGATGACCAAAAAAGCTCATTTTTAGTCTCATCTGACCAGAGTACCTTCTTCCATACGTTTGGGGAGTCTCCCAAATGCCTTTTGACATATTTTTGTCTTTATAAGCAATGGCTTTTTTTTTTCTGGCCACTCTTCCGTAAAGCCCAGCTTGTCGTGGATAATTATCACTATACTTGTTAACAATCAAAAGTTCTTCCAGAGTTTTTTGTCGAATCAAGATAGACTTTTATTACACGAAGCAACGAAAGCCGAGCTGGTCCATGGAGTAGCTGCTTGCCATGACTCGGAGCTCTCCTTTTATACAGACACAAATGCATAGTCAAGCTTGTACAACCTACACAGTTACTAGTTCTCCATGTGAATGAATAACATATTTCAGTGTCAGGTCATAAAGCACAAACAAATGATAACACTAGTTCCATTGTTACTCCAATCTCCACACAGCCACAACGAGAAGTTGTATCTCCGTCACGTCATTGCCATACCCAGACCAGCTGCGGGGAATTAGAGGGAACCATTCTTATCAGAAGCACAGCATTTGCACTAAAGAAATGTATCTGCTCTGCTTTAACCCTTTAATTGGTTCTTAATCCATAATCATTTAAGGCATATAGGAATTTCATTCTACAACATGCATAATTCATATAGTTGGTTTTTATGTTGTCTGCCCCTAAGTGAGATAGAGTAGTTAACCAAAAATTACCCACATATCCCCCCTTTGGGACTTCCTAAATAAGTCCTAACCAATAAAACAAAAGATAACATAAAATGAGTGTAAACATGTGGATATACTTATTCTTAGCCTTGCCATCTGTGATTTCATTTTATAAGAATATATTCAGATCAATGTATCTTCCTCATTGTATGACCCATCACAATGAGGACGATGAACGCAGTCAGGTACTGGGTACAAATCCGGAAGGTTTCCCTCTAAGCTAACCTCCAATTGTTGCTGTTGAGCTTTTTGTAACCATGACAGGCCCATCCACCCCCTGCCACTACCCCATATAGACAATATAGATTGTCATAAGGGCAGTCAAGTGGTCCTCAATGTTGTGAGGGCCAAGCAGGGCTCTCTTCTGATAATGACCATCTGCTTCTGGGCGTCTACTCCGGGCCTGCGTTGGTCCCTTTCGCTCAGGACCTTCTTCCGTCACTAGGGTCTCGGCATCCTCAACTTCCTCATCTCTTGGTCATCGGTTTAGGTAATACCAGGTCGAGCTCCCCTCAACCCTTACAGCAGTTGGTGTAACCTGGATGAAGGCGTAGGGCCCCTCACGTCTCTGTTCGTTCCACTTCCTTCTAAAGACCTTGACGTAGACCTTCTCCCCCCGGGACCACTGGTCGTGGTGGATTCGCCTCTGGTTCTAGAACTCTGCTTCTCTCCTGTTGGTATATAACTTCATGTTTAACAGTTAGTTGCCTGATATACCCTTTCCAATTCCCTTTCCAATTGCTCTAGAGGCGGACCCTCATTGAGGGTCCCCTAAGCACCGGCACAGGCATGTCGACCCGTAAGAATTTCATGCGGCGTTAGATGCGTTATTCTGTTAGCTTGTATGCGATAGCTCATTAGTGTCAGAGTTGAGACCCCAAAGAACAAAAACAACACTGTCTGTTTTATCAAAACACCAAATCAAATTAGAATAATAACACCTTAACTTATTCAAGGAATATTAAAATGTATTAGCGACATTTGTATGTTTTGTTTATAGTTAAAATGTTTGGGTGGCTGATTTAAGATGTACTATAGTAAATGTTAATGAAATGTATGTTTTTCTTTTCTAGGAGAATGGGAGTGTTTTTCAATATCTCTCTTTGGAATGTTTTCTGAGACCGTGAGCTGAGGAGAACAATTAGTAAAACCCAGCAATCTTGTAATTAGGCCGTAAGACGGAGCTACCAAATTAAATAAGGCCTGGCCATTTGTTTGTGTTTGCCCTACGTTTCACACACAACCCACCTATTATTAATATTTGTAGTTGGGTAGGGTTTTATTTTTGGTTTCATAGGGTAGAAATAATACATCTTAAAGGGCGCATAAGGTAAATTTTTTGGAAATGTGTATTGTCCCACATTCAGAGCTAGTTCTCTTTCTCTATCCTTGTTATGGTATGAATCATACATAGGCCTATTGCTAAATTATAAACTTCTTCCTAATTATTAGTGTTTTCACACTACATATAAATCTCACACAATGTCTCTAGCTTTCTAGGGAGGGTGATCAGGCCCCACCAGAAAGTCAGAACAAAGGTCATAGGTCATTCAACCCCTTCCATTTCCTTCCCCTTTATCTATGATTTTATTTAACGATATTTTTAAACATTTTCAAACATTTTGTGTACCAGGTTTACATTGAGTTTTTTTTTTCAGTACATTTCTTATCAGGAAAATGTACGTGTGTGTACTTAAAAACTCTGACAATACACATTTCCAAAAAATGTACCTTATGTGCCCTTTAAGATGTATTATTTCTACCCTATGAAACCAAAAATAAAACCCTACCCAACTACAAATATTAATAATAGGTGGGTCGTGTGTGAAACGTAGGGCAAACACAAACAAATGGCCTTTTTTAATTTGGTAGCTCCGTCTTACGGCCTAATTACAAGATTGCTGGGTTTTACTAATTGTTCTCCTCAGCTCACGTCTCAGAAAACATTCCAAAGAGAGATATTGAAAAAAACTCCCATTCTCCTAGAAAAGAAAAATTTACATTTAATTAACATTTACTATAGTACATCTTAAATCAGCCACCCAAACATTTTAACTATAAACAAAACATACAAATAATTCCACTGTACTCCATAAATTGCTGTCCTTTGTAAGTAAATGCAAAACAAGTATCTACTTTCTCATGCCAAGGGTACACTAAAAAATGCCCCACCTAAGTCTATTACTGAGAACCATTTTGCATCTGGTGGAAGGTTTGTTAACAGTGTGTGTTTGGATTAGGCACCTTCTGCTTTATCCTGAACTACTTCATTTACTGCTCTGAGAGTCATGAACCAATCTCCACTTCTGTTTGTCTGCCTTTAGTACTGGTGGCCTGTTACAGTCACTCTGTTTTAACCAGTACTCCCCTCTTTGGAAACATGATTCACATCGTGATTCATGCGTTCAAAGAACTAAACAACAACATTGGCGGTTATCCCTTGGCCACTAAAAGCGTTATGAACCAGGTCTGTATGACATCAGATCCTAGAGCATCTTGTGCTTCCATTGGTGAACCTCGTTGTCTTATTACAAAATATTGCGATCTCATGGACGCTGGTTTACCTCATGCCTTCCTTAACCATAGTTGTTCTAGCAAATTATTTTGATATGAATCATATTGCAGTGTACAATGATAGCCTACTTTTGGGACTCTCATTTTCTTGAACTTTAGCCCAGAAGTTTGTTCTGACACTAATATTAGGAGCTTTTTCCTGCATCTGGTTTTACTGGAACTGTCATATGTATTAACTATTAGTTAGTTATTAGTTTGTCATGAAAATTCTACTATTTGTAGAATTGTCTCGGCTAGGGCGGAAGATAGGAAGGGGTGTCCATTTTTTGTCTGTCCTAGGGCGGCAGAACGAACAAATTCTACTATTTGCATTACAATTCTTATTCTTATTGTTCTCAAATATTACTATTTGAGAACACCATCCCCACAGTGAAGCATGGTGGAGGCAGCATCATGCTGTGGGGATGTGTTTCATCGGCAGGGACTGGGAAACTGGTTAGAATTGAAGGAATGATAGATGGCGCTAAATACAGGGAAATTCTTGAGGGAAACCTGTTTTCAGTTTTCCAGAGATTTGAGACTGGGACAGAGGTTCACCTTCCAGCAGGACAATGACCCTAAGCATTATAATATGGGGAGGTGAGAGGCATAATTTGGATTTACACATGAGTAAGTTGCTCCAGTATCTATCATCATTGGGGTGCCTCTATTCTTCACCTGAACCTTTAGCATAGGTTCTTCATCAGCCTGCATAGTTACTGCCACTAGCTGACCCTCCCCTTTAGGATTACATTTAAGTCATTTAGCAGACGCTCTTATCCAGAGCGACTTACAGGAGCAATTAGTGTTAAGTGCCTTGCTTAAGGGCACATCGACAGATTTTTCACCTAGTCGGCTCTGGGATTAGAACCAGCGACCTTTCGGTTACTGGCACAACGCTCTTACCCACTAAGCTCCCTGCATCCCTAGTATCCCTGATCTGGTCCTCCCCTGTGGAGCCTGTGTCTGAGACTGCTGCCATGCATCTGAGCTGGTGTCATTTTTTCTTCTTCTTCCATTTACCCTGTTGTGGTTGCCTAGGCGATGACTCACCACCTTCCGGAGACATTTGAAACCCCACCTCTTTAAGGAATACCTGGGATAGGATAAAGTAATCCTTCTACCCCTTTCTGTTTCTTGTCGCCACCGCTTGAGCTTATCTTCTAGGTAGTTTGCAGGGTCTCCCCTCTCAGTCCTTTAGGGTCTATTTTGGCTGGATACTCCATTCTCAGAGTGTGTCATAGTCCTGGCCTATAATTGTCAAAGGCCACTCCATCCAGTAACGTCCTCTGCACCGCCTGTATGAGGCCACCCGCCTGCAACAGGTCCTCCATTTTGGCCACTCCCACCACCCTGGCCAGCAATGCCTTCAAGTCTCCCACCGACAGTAGCTTCCCCATCGTTTGTTCTTCAAATGTTCTAATCCATTTCCCTGATCCTTCATGCAGGTTAGGCAGTCTAGTCACCAGGCCTTCCAGGTCCTGCATTCCCCAAGGCACATAGTGAATACCTGTGTCCCTTTTACCAAAATAGGATATTGAGCTCCATACTTTTCAGGCTTTTTTTTTATTGTCCTTCTGTTTCTTAAATGTGGGTTTTTCCAGATGAGCGTACAGTGTCTTACCTAATTGTGTTACTATAGTTTTGCCTCCCGTGGCTCCTTGCTCTGACAGTCGTCCCTCTGTCTCACTCTGTTCTTGATCATAGTCAGCATACTGTCTAAGGTCTTCACCTTCCTCATCACTCTTCATCGCTCATCATACTCTTGTTCATCTATCCCATAATTTTCCAGTTCATTTAACATACTCCTCAGTCCCTCATAGCAGTCTATATCTAAGTGTGATCCTCTTCCTCCTGTTTTATAGTTCTTTATTAGGGTATCTATGTCCTCACACACTGCTACATCAAACCATCCCTCCTTTGGCCATTTTGTTGCTATTTTCCTGGTTCTTTTTTTTCCCATTCAGATAACATAGTTGCTCTCCTGTCCTTATGTGCTATATTCTTTTAATTTATTCCCTAATCTTGGTTTTTAGCTTCTTTTTTTTTTTACCTGATTATATCTGGACAGCTAGTCCCTATCCTAAATTATCCTACCTTTATTCCTGTTATTACTATCATCCTGGTCTCATTACTGGATCAATGACAATAGGTAATAGCTGTTTCGCATCAGCTTGTGCCTTTTTCTGATAATGTTATCATTGTAGTTTATTGGATTAATTTAGTTAAAATATACATTTGTTGTTTAACAAAATCTAGAACCCACAATAAGTTGGTGCTATCCCATCAGCATAATAGTTAAGGCTACTTGCAATCCACTGGTCCACGTAACGAAAACAAGTTATCGTTTTAGAATTCATGAACTACTTGCGTACGTCACTGGTGTTACGCAAACTATAGAATAAAGTAATAACAATTAGAATTTGTCAAAGAAATGTTTTCCATTCAACTATTCAGACTTCTGCTTAAAATGTCTCTTACAGCTCGATACAGTCCAGCAAGTACAACTCTCTTTTACCCGCGAACTAAAACATGGCATTAGTAAAGTCTAGTCACAAACCACCAATAACTAATAGTATATTTGCATTCATATTATTAAAAGACATTACTTTCCTTCCAGTCTACCTAAACAATTCAAATTTGAAATTCTCAATTCCCTATTAAATCACTTTCCTCTGTTATCAATTCAAATCATTGCCACAGCTATATTATAATTGCCGTTGTTACATAATCCGCTGTTACATTTATGTAACTGTCCTTTCTGATTAGGCTATAGTTAATCAAACAAACACTTGCTATGATTGACAAGCATACATTCAATTCATATCCATATTCAATTCAATATTCCAAATTACAATCCAATTCACGGTAGTTTAAACTCCCAAATCATTAGACCACACAAAAAAATGACTCTTGAACTCGCCCCACTATTCCTGTTGAATAAGTGAGTCTTTCAATTCAAAAGACGCAAGCTGCTAAATCCCAGTCTTACATCACAAAATCAACACTGACTGTTCTATCAATCTAAACAACCCATAACCATAGTTGAACTAAAAAAAGTATTTAGTCAGCCACCAATTGTGCAAGTTCTCCCACTTAAAAAGATGAGAGAGGCCTGTAATTTTCATCATAGGTACACGTCAACTATGACAGACAAAATGAGGAAAAAAAATCCAGAAATTCACATTGTAGGATTTTTTATGAATTTATTTGCAAATTATAGTGGCTCCACACAGCCACAACGAGAAGTTGTATCTCCATCACATGTCATTGACATACCCAGACCAGCTGCGGGGAATTAGAGGGAACCATTCTTATCAGAAGCACAGCATTTGCACTAAAGAAATGTATCTGCTCTGTTTTAACCCTTTAATTGGTTCTTAATCCATAATCATTTAAGGCATATAGGAATTTCATTCTACAACATGCATCATTCATATAGTTGGTATTTATGTTGTCTGCCCCTAAGTGAGATAGAGTAGTTAACCAAAAATTACCCACAAGCTCTGTGGAGTATACGGCTTAAAGTGGTCCTATGGACAGATACTCCAATCTCCGCTGTGGAGCTTTGCAGCTCCTTCAGGGTTATCTTTGGTCTCTTTGTTGCCTCTCTGATTAATGCCCTCCTTGCCTGGTTCGTGAGTTTTGGTGGGCGGCCCTCTCTTGGCAGGTTTGTTGTGGTGTCATATTCTTTCCATTTTTTAATAATGGATTTAATGGTGCTCCGTGGGATGTTCAAAGTTTCTGATATTTTTTTATAACCCAACCCTGATCTGTACTTCTCCACAACTTTGTCCCTGACCTGTTTGGAGAGCTCCTTGGTCTTCATGGTGCCGCTTGCTTGGTGGTGCCCCTTGCTTAGCAGTGGTGCAGACTCTGGGGCCTTTCAGAACAGGTGTATATATACTGAGATCATGTGACACTTAGATTGCACACAGGTGGACTTTATTTAACTAATTATGTGACTTCTGATTGGTAATTGGTTGCACCAGATCTTATTTTGGGGCTTCATAGCAAAGGGGGTGAATACATATGCACACACCACTTTTCCGTTATTAATTTTTTAGAATTTTTTGAAACAAGTTATATATTTCATTTCACTTC
Organism: Coregonus lavaretus; assembly: GCF_964263955.1. NCBI lineage: Eukaryota > Metazoa > Chordata > Actinopteri > Salmoniformes > Salmonidae > Coregonus > Coregonus lavaretus. The sequence continues at coordinate 33,012 of NW_028158673.1, read as the reverse complement.
ACCAATTTTGACTATTTTGTGTATGTCCATTACATGAAATCCAAATAAAAATCCATTTAAATTACAGGTTGTAATGCAACAAAATAGGAAAAACGCCAATGGGGATGAATACTTTTGCAAGGCACTGTATAACATGTAATCTCCTCATTGTGTTGTAGAACAACAACAAGACATAACCCTAAAATAACATGTCATCTCCTCATTGTGTTGTAGAAGAACAACAACAACAAGACAGGGTGAAAGCATCCCGAGGAGGATTCTGGTTCTGTTGGGGAGTTCTAAAGAGTTCAAAGAGCTTAGAGAACCTGTCCGGGGCCTTTCTCTGTCTGTCATAAGAATGCCAAGCAGACGCTCCAAAGCGGGTGGGAACGCCCATTACAAACCCAAACATTCCCGGGAAAACAACGTACCTCTCAAGCCCTGGATTTCCACGGACACACGACCTCTCTCCTCCTGCTTTAGCGAGACAATATGAAGCGATGCGCTGTGGGCCCCAAACGGCACCCCAATCGCTAGATAGTGCATTATTGTTTTCCAGATTGCTATGGGCCCTGATCAAAAGTAGTGCACTACATAGGGAATAGGGTGCCATTTCGGACACAGAGAGTATTTTAGCTCTGTTAGTGTGCTTCTTTGTGTGGGGAAGCAGAGCTAACACGTCCAGATTATTGACTTCTAAAAGCCCTATTTCTGGTAAAGACACTCTGGCATCAGTCAACAGCTGCTCAAACATACTGTCCTCACCTCTGGCTGACTTCAAACACACACACACACACACACACACGCACGCGCACACGCACACACACACACGCACACACGCACACGCGCACACACACACACACATGTGGATAAACATATATATGAATGCTACACACACACATCACAACTGCTGCTACCAGACTCTTATTATGATTGCTAAATACTGCACAATTTAAACACTTCTCTCGAATGTGATGGACGGAGAGGTTATGGTGATGGACAGAGAGGTTATGGGGATGGACAGAGAGGTTATGTGATGACGGAGAGGTTATGTGATGACGGAGAGGTTATGGTGATGGACGGAGAGGTTATGGTGATGGACGGAGAGGTTATGTGATGACGGAGAGGTTATGGTGATGACAGAGAGGTTATGGTGATGGACGGAGAGGTTATGTGATGACGGAGAGGTTATGGTGATGGACGGAGAGGTTATGGGGATGGACAGAGAGGTTACGGTGACGACAGAGAGGTTATGGTGATGACGGACATCTCCATCTATCAGCTGTGTAAGACTCCAGGATGTGTATTAATCCACTGTGTCTGTGTGTGTGTGTCTGTGTGTGTGTCTGTGTGTGCACGTGCACGTGCTTGTGTGTCTGTTTATCCACTGTGTCTTATGAGCTAATGGGAAGAGAAGCGCTGTCCCTCCTGGGAACAGCATCTGAGCTGCAATACAACTATTCTACACACTGTAAACACACTCATTATGTAGGCCCTGCCAGCCTGCATGAAAACAGCCACGTCGCTAGTGGTTTGACAAGGCTATAACCTGCTCTAAATCTCCGTCTTTATAGTAAACATCTCTGGACATCTGAAAAAGGCTTTTAGTGCAGAATGGATGTGATTTACAGGGCTATATTTCAGCCTCAACAAGATCTCATTGTTTCCCTTCGGAATTTGACACGTTATGGATGAACGTCTATTTTGATGCATTAATTCCCGCGTGGTTACAGGGTTTAAACAGAAACAACCCTAAGGTTAACAGTTTTGTCATTCATTCTAAGTGGTTAAGGTCAGGGGCTATTGTTTTGGGGAAGGTTCTGGAAACCAACCCAACCTCATACCATTGACTATCATCAAGTATTCTCACGGCTAGAGAACTGCCGTGGCGCAGGTCGTGTCCAGTGCTAGGCCTTATTTATTTCGTATTTTTTTTGCCCAGAGGAAGGCATATATCGACGTTCTCAGGACCTTTTTCAAACCTCCGAAATCGAAGTCTTTTTCTAGTGAGCAGGCTGATATTTCGGCCTGGTGGGGGGTTCAACTGAGACAATCTGGTAACCAAGGAAGAGCAAAACAACAGCACTGAATCATTAACAAGCTATTCTACTGTTTTGTTTGGGAGGAGGCCAATCGTGCGAGAGAGTGAGAGAGAGAGTGTGTCTGAGTGTGTGTGGTATGAGGGTTGAGTGTGTGTATGTGTGACACACAGAGAGAGGGGGAAAAGAGGGAGTGAGAGAGAGAGTTTATCTTTAAATGTTTGCTTGATTTTTGGTTACTTAAATGATGCTGTGACATACTGTCTCCCTTCCTCTAAAGGACATTGGCCTGTCATGGAAGGCAGAAGATTGACAGCAGTGATAAGCTTTATCTTCCAATACTGTACAACTTTATTGTCCATGTTACAGCAAACAACTGACATTTGTCTGCCGCTGTCATTACAAAACTCCCCCAGATAGCAGACAGCGCCCACACAGAGGAGGACAGGGCAGTGCCCACACAGAGGAGGACAGGGCAGGGCAGTGCCCACACAGAGGAGGACAGGGCAGTGCAGTGCCCACACAGAGGAGGACAGGGCAGTGCCCACACAGAGGAGGACAGGGCAGTGCAGTGCCCACACAGAGGAGGACATGGCAGTGCCCACACAGAGGAGGACAGGGCAGGGCAGTGCCCACACAGAGGAGGACAGGGCAGTGCAGTGCCCACACAGAGGAGGACAGGGCAGTGCAGTGCCCACACAGAGGAGGACAGGGCAGTGCCCACACAGAGGAGGACAGGGCAGGGCAGCGCCCACACAGAGGAGGACAGGGCAGTGCCCACACAGAGGAGGACAGGGAAGTGCAGTGCCCACACAGAGGAGGACAGGGCAGTGCCCACACAGAGGAGGACAGGGCAGTGCCCACACAGAGGAGGACAGGGCAGTGCCCACACAGAGGAGGACAGGGCAGTGCCCACACAGAGGAGGACAGGGCAGTGCAGTGCCCACACAGAGGAGGACAGGGCAGTGCCCACACAGAGGAGGACATGGCAGTGCCCACACAGAGGAGGACAGGGCAGTGCAGTGCCCACACAGAGGAGGACAGGGCAGTGCAGTGCCCACACAGAGGAGGACAGGGCAGTGCCCACACAGAGGAGGACAGGGCAGCGCCCACACAGAGGAGGACAGGGCAGTGCCCACACAGAGGAGGACAGGGCAGTGCCCACACAGAGGAGGACAGGGCAGTGCCCACACAGAGGAGGACAGGGCAGGGCAGCGCCCACACAGAGGAGGACAGGGCAGTGCCCACACAGAGGAGGACAGGGCAGTGCAGTGCCCACACAGAGGAGGACAGGGCAGTGCCCACACAGAGGAGGACAGGGCAGTGCAGTGCCCACACAGACCAATGAAGAGAATTAAGTTAGTAAGTTAGTATCACCTCTTTCACCTTTACCCTAACCCCTGATAACTAGGCCTGTCTCTGAGATACACACAAGCTTGGGTTACATACACACACACACACACACACACACACACACACACACACACACACACACACACACACACACACACACACAGGGTATCTGTACTTTACTTTACATATTTTGGCCAACTTTTACTTTTACTTCACTACATTCCTAAAGAAAATAATGTACTTTCTACTCCATACATTTCCCCTGACACCCAAAAGTACTCGTTACATTTTGAATGCTTAGCAGGACAGGGAAATGGTCCAATTCACGCACTTATCAAGAGAACATCCCTGGTCATCCCTACTGCCTCTGATTTGTTTGTAAATGATGTCTGAGTGTCTGTAAATAAATAAAAAAACAAGAACATTGTGCTGTCTGGTTTGCTTAAAGATGCCCTATGCAGAAATCGCTCTGCCATTTCCTGGTTGCAAAAATTCTAATAGTTGCCTAATTTCAGTTTATGTGACAAAACAAGCCAGTAGAGAATCATTCCACCATCTAACCCACTGTACCATCATTAACAAGAATATTGTATTTTCAGATGTTTGAAGCTGAGCACAAAACAGAACGTAAAAGACGCTAAACGAAACTGAAGAACGAGGAGCGTAGACATAGAAATAGGGCTTTAGGTTACAGCTTTATTCTAAAATTGATTAAATTATGTTTTTTCCTCATCAATCTACACACAATACCCCATAGTGACGAAGTGAAAACAGGTTTTTAGAAATGTTTGCTAATTTATTAAAAATAAAAAAACAGAAATACCTTATTTCCATAAGTATTCAGACCCTTTGCTATGAGACTCGAAATTGAGCTCAGGTGCATCCTGTTTCCATTGATCATCCTTGAGATGTTTCTACAACTTGATTGGAGACCACCTGTGGTAAATTCAATTGATTGGACATGATTTTGAAAGGCACACACCTGTCTATATAAGGTCCCACAGTTGACAGTGCATGTCAGAGCAAAAACCAAGCCATGAGGTCGAAGGAATTGTCGGTAGCGCTCAGAGACAGGATTGTGTCGAGACACAGATCTGGGGGAGGGTACCAAAACATTTCTGCAGCATTGAAGGTCCCCAAGTACACAGTGGCCTCCATCATTCTTAAATGGAAGAAGTTTGGAACCACCAATACTCTTCCTAGAGCTGGCCGCTCAGGCAAACTGAGCAATCGGTTGAGAAGGGCCTTGGTCAGGGAGGTGACCAAAAACCTGATGGTCACTCTGACTGAGCTCCAAAGGTCCTCTGTGGAGATGGGAGAACCTTCCAGAAGGACAACCATCTCTGCAGCACTCCACCAATCAGGCCTTTATGGTAGAGTGGCCAGACGGAAGCCACTCCTCAGTAAAAGGCACATGACAGCTCGCTTGGAGTTTGCCAAAAGGCACCTAAAGACTCTCAGACCATGAGAAACAAGATTCTCTGGTCTGATTAAACCAAAATTCAACTCTTTGGCCTGAATGCCAAGCGTCACGTCTGGAGGAAACCTGGCACCATCCCTACGGTGAAGCATGGTGGTGGCAGCATCATGCTGTGGAGAAGTATTTCAGCGGCAGGGACTGGGAGACTAGTCAGGATCAAGGGAAAGATGAACGGAGCAAAGTACAGAGAGATCCTTGATGAAAACCTGCTCCAGAGCGCTTAGGACCTCAGACTGGGGCGAAGGTTCACCTTCCATCAGGACAATGACCCTAAGCACACAGCCAAGACAACGCAGGAGTGGCTTCAGGACAAGTCTCTGAATGTCCTTGAGTGGCCCAGCCAGAGCCCGGCTTGAACCCGATCGAACATCTATGGAGAGACCTGGAAATAGCTGCACAGCGACGCTCCCCATCCAACCTGACAGAGCTTGAGAGGATCTGCAGAGAAGAATGGGAGAAACAAAGCTTGTAGCGTCATACCCAAGAAGACTCGAGGCTGTAATCGCTGCCAAAGGTGCTTCAACAAAGTAATGGGTAAAGTCAAGGGGTCTGTATAACAGATCTACCACTTTGTAGACTTGCTTTCAATGACACTGATAGATCTATAACTCACATTTCTATGTCTAGGTCACTCCAAAACTTACATATCTCAACTTTTTTTAATATAAGGAATTTTAAATTATTCATACTTTTACTTTTGATACTTAAAGGAAAGGTTCACCCATTTTTTAATGTTATATTGTTTTTGTGCATCTCTGAGTGATCTATCGATTCCCTGGGTCATTTTATGTGTTCATGTGTATCTGAGTTATTGCCGTTCAAGCAGGCAGAAATCCGTCCAGTATGACGTAGCACCGTGATAAAGTTGCTCTCCCTACACTGGAGGTTAATAGGAACATGACATTTAGATCGCAAAAACGTCTATCACACATGTCAGATTTCATTACTGGCCTATGTCATAACTTGGGAGGGTGTCTTCTCTCGAATGAGCCACCTCGAGAAATGTGTAATTTAACGGAGGGTCTAGCACATTTCTCCCGTTTGTCTGCCTCTTTAGTCCAGGGTGCATTGCGTGCTGCCGATGCCAGAGATCGTATATAAAGGAGAGAGGAATCCAATGAATGAAGGGACGTGTAACACCCCACCCAGCAGACTGTTGACCAATCGCGTTCATATTGTCATGCTGCGTCACGCGGTTGCTAAGCTAATCGTCACGCAATCACTTCTCAAAGTCCGTGTATATGTCAAGAAACGTGCCTATTTTCCTCAAAAGTACGTAATGTCGCGATTCCAAAGCTATACGATACTACAGATAGCAAGTTAATTATCTCACATCTCAGAAAATATTTGTAATGTTTTACTTCTTGTTGATGAAATTCATGCAAATGTTTGGTTTCTGAGCTAGTGCCCAATAGACACATTCACTCCTTGAAGGAGAGCGCTCCTTGAAGGAGAGCGCTCCCAGAATCGCCCAGAATGCACCACGCAGCCCATTGACGTAGCATGGGCAACGTTTCCCATCTCCTGAAAAGTATATCTGCCGTTGCGAATGTCAGACTCCACTCTGAGAGGCGCATCAATCTGCAGGTTGAACATGGTAAGATTGTAGACTCCTAAATTGATAGTGTAATTTGTTTAGGCGATTTTACAGCTAACTAGTTACATTACATGCTGATATTGTCTTTGGTATTATTATGTGTAGCTACGTTTGCTAACTAGCTAGCCAGCCAGCCAGCCCACAGAGAGAGCATTGCATTGTGGATTTTGTAGTCGACTTGAGCTGCAACAGATTTCCACAATGATGTTCATGTTGCTACCAACCTTATTATAATGCCAAAATGAAACATTTGTTCACAAAAAATGTTTTTCTCACATATTAGTGATATTTAACACTGTGAAAAGTACATTTTAGCAACTACATTTACTTTTGATACTTAAGTATATTTAAAACCAAATACTTTTAGACTTTTACTCAAGTAGTACTTTACTGGGTGACTTTCACTTTTACTTGAGTCATTTTCTATTAAGGTATCTTTACTTTTACTCAAGTATGACAATTGGGTACTTTTTCCACCACTGCACACATTATCGCAAACACACACACACACACACACAGAGGCTAGGTTACACACACGTGTCTGCTTCCTGATCAGGGGTCCCCAGGGGTCGGGGTCAGTCTCCCTCTCCTAGTCCAACTCTCTTTAGGAGGTCAGGACTAGTCTCCCTCTCCTAGTCCTCCTCTCTTTAGGAGGTCAGGACTAGTCTCCCTCTCCTAGTCCTCCTCTCTTTAGGAGGTCAGGACTAGTCTCCCTCTCCTTGTCCTCCTCTCTTTAGGAGGTCAGGACTAGTCTCCCTCTCCTAGTCCTCCTCTCTTTAGGAGGTCAGGACTAGTCTCCCTCTCCTTGTCCTCCTCTCTTTAGGAGGTCAGGACTAGTCTCCCTCTCCTAGTCCAACTCTCTTTAGGAGGTCAGGACTAGTCTCCCTCTCCTAGTCCTCCTCTCTTTAGGAGGTCAGGACTAGTCTCCCTCTCCTAGTCCTCCTCTCTTTAGGAGGTCAGGACTAGTCTCCCTCTCCTTGTCCTCCTCTCTTTAGGAGGTCAGGACTAGTCTCCCTCTCCTAGTCCTCCTCTCTTTAGGAGGTCAGAGTCCTAGTCTCCCTCTCCTTGTCCTCCTCTCTTTAGGAGGTCAGGACTAGTCTCCATCTCCTAGTCCTCCTCTCTTTAGGAGGTCAGGACTAGTCTCCCTCTCCTTGTCCTCCTCTCTTTAGGAGGTCAGGACTAGTCTCCCTCTCCTAGTCCTCCTCTCTTTAGAAGGTCAGGGTCCTAGTCTCCCTCTCCTAGTACTCCTCTCTATAGGAGGTCAGGACTAGTCTCCCTCTCCTAGTCCTCCTCTCTTTAGGAGGTCAGGACTAGTCTCCCTCTCCTAATCCTCCTCTCTTTAGGAGGTCAGGACTAGTCTCCATCTCCTAGTCCTCCTCTCTTTAGGAGGTCAGGACTAGTCTCCCTCTCCTAGTCCTCCTCTATTTAGGAGATCAGGACTAGTCTCCCTCTCCTAGTCCTCCTCTCTTTAGGAGGTCAGGACTAGTCTCCCTCTCCTAGTCTTCCTCTCTTTAGGAGGTCAGGAATAGTCTCCCTCTCCTAGTCCTCCTCTCTTTAGGAGGTCAGGACTAGTCTCCCTCTCCTAGTCCTCCTCTCTTTAGGAGGTCAGGACTAGTCTCCCTCTCCTAGTCCTCCTCTCTTTAGGAGGTCAGGACTAGTCTCCATCTCCTAGTCCTCCTCTCTTTAGGAGGTCAGGACTAGTCTCCATCTCCTAGTCCTCCTCTCTTTAGGAGGTCAGGACTAGTCTCCCTCTCCTAGTCCTCCTCTCTTTAGGAGGTCAGGACTAGTCTCCCACTCCTTGTCCTCCTCTCTTTAGGAGGTCAGGACTAGTCTCCCTCTCCTAGTCCTCCTCTCTTTAGGAGGTCAGGACTAGTCTCCCTCTCCTAGTCCTCCTCTCTTTAGGAGGTCAGGACTAGTCTCCCTCTCCTAGTCCTCCTCTCTTTAGGAAGTCAGGACTAGTCTCCATCTCCTAGTCCTCCTCTCTTTAGGAGGTCAGGACTAGTCTCCCTCTCCTAGTCCTCCTCTCTTTAGGAGGTCAGGACTAGTCTCCCTCTCCTTGTCCTCCTCTCTTTAGGAGGTCAGGACTAGTCTCCCTCTCCTAGTCCTCCTCTCTTTAGGAGGTCAGGACTAGTCTCCCTCTCCTAGTCCTCCTCTCTATAGGAGGTCAGGACTAGTCTCCCTCTCCTAGTCCTCCTCTCTTTAGGAGGTCAGGACTAGTCTCCCTCTCCTAGTCCTCCTCTCTTTAGGAGGTCAGGACTAGTCTCCCTCTCCTAGTCCTCCTCTCTTTAGGAGGTCAGGACTAGTCTCCCTCTCCTAGTCCTCCTCTCTTTAGGTCAGGACTAGTCTCCCTCTCCTAGTCCTCCTCTCTTTAGGTCAGGACTAGTCTCCCTCTCCTAGTCCTCCTCTCTTTAGGAGGTCAGGACTAGTCTCCATCTCTTAGTCCTCCTCTCTTTAGTGTGTGCGTGTGAGTGTGTGTCCATGTGCGTACGTATGCCAGTGGAGGCTGCTGAGGGGAGAACAGCTCATAATAATGGCTGGAACAGAGCGAATGGAATGGCAAGTCTCCCTCTCCTAGTCCTCCTCTCTTTAGGAGGTCAGGACTAGTCTCCATCTCCTAGTCCTCCTCTCTTTAGGAGGTCAGGACTAGTCTCCCTCTCCTAGTCCTCCTCTCTTTAGGAGGTCAGGACTAGTCTCCCTCTCCTTGTCCTCCTCTCTTTAGGAGGTCAGGACTAGTCTCCCTCTCCTAGTCCTCCTCTCTTTAGGAGGTCAGGACTAGTCTCCCTCTCCTAGTCCTCCTCTCTATAGGAGGTCAGGACTAGTCTCCCTCTCCTAGTCCTCCTCTCTTTAGGAGGTCAGGACTAGTCTCCCTCTCCTAGTCCTCCTCTCTTTAGGAGGTCAGGACTAGTCTCCCTCTCCTAGTCCTCCTCTCTTTAGGAGGTCAGGACTAGTCTCCCTCTCCTAGTCCTCCTCTCTTTAGGTCAGGACTAGTCTCCCTCTCCTAGTCCTCCTCTCTTTAGTTCAGGACTAGTCTCCCTCTCCTAGTCCTCCTCTCTTTAGGAGGTCAGGACTAGTCTCCATCTCCTAGTCCTCCTCTCTTTAGTGTGTGCGTGTGAGTGTGTGTCCATGTGCGTACGTATGCCAGTGGAGGCTGCTGAGGGGAGAACAGCTCATAATAATGGCTGGAACAGAGCGAATGGAATGGCAAGTCTCCCTCTCCTAGTCCTCCACTCTTTAGGAGGTCAGGACTAGTCTCCCTCTCTCTCTCTCTGGTCTTGTCTGTGTATATAACAGATCTTAGACACAGCTCTTAATGTGTGTGTGTGTGTGTGTGTGTGTGTGTGTGTGTGTGTGTGTGTGTGTGTGTGTGTGTGTGTGTGTGTGTGTGTGTGTGTGCGTGCGTGCGTTTGTGCATGTGTGTGTGTGTGTGTGTGTGTGGGGGGGGGTGCAGCTGTGGAATAGTCCAGGAGGGCTGAGCTGAGCAGGGGCAAGGGTCCCCTGTTGGCCTTTGGTTAGAGGCTGAAGGGAGAGAGACTGGGGGACATGCCTAATGTCTTCCCCCAGCAAGAAGGGGGTTTTCTGGGGGAGTTACAATCACCTCCCTGACTATCAGTGGGTCTGGAGGGTTTGTCCAGGGATATCAGGAGGCTGTGTGGGTGTATCGGCTTGGAGTGCATGTACACACACACACCAGGGACCCTTAGGGACTGGCCTCTATCAGTGCTTCCTGGGGTCCGATACTGCTCTTTCTCCCCCTACACTATGTGCTAATTACCAGGGAAACCACAGAATGTTCTAAATGATCTGTGTGTGGACGTGTTTAACTATACTGGGGGCAAGAATAGTAAACGAAGAGAAAGTTGATCAACTAGGGTCAAATGCTATTTCTAGGGGGTTTAGGGTTAAGGTTAGAATTAGTGTTAGGGTTAGAATTAGGGTTAAGGTTAGGGTTAGGGGATAGGGTTAGGAGCTAGGGTTAGGTTTAGGGTTAGGGTTAAGGTTAAGGTTAGGGTTATGGTAAGGGTACGGGTACGGGTTAGGGTTATGTTTAGGGTTAGGGAAAATACGATTTTGAATGGGACTGAATTGTATGTCCCCACAAGGTTAGCTGCGCAAGACTGTGTGTGTGTATGTGTGCCTGTGTGTGTGCACACGTGTGTGTGTGTGTGTGTGTGTACTGTCTTGACAGCTTGGTATGAGCTAACCAGGGTTATGAGAGACAGCAGATATGGTCCAGTCCAGTCAGGTTCATCTTCAGGCTGACATTATATAATCTGCAGAGAAAACTCAGAGAGGACTGAACTTGTCAGGAGCACATTTACCATTAGGCCTACTGTGTGTGTGTGTGTGTGTGTGTGTGTGTGTGTGTGTGTGTGTGTGTGTGTGTGTGTGTGTGTGTGTGTGTGTGCATGTGTGTGTGTGTGTGTGTGTGTGTGTGTGTGTGTGTGTGTGTGTGTGTGTGTGTGTGTGTGTGTGTGCGTGTGTGTCCATGTGCGTACGTATGCCAGTGGAGGCTGCTCAGGGGAGGACGGCTCATAATAATGGCTGGAACAAAGTGAATGGAATGGCATCAAACAATGGAAACCATGGAAACCATGTGTTTGATGTATTTGATACTATTCCACCTATTCCGCTCCAGTCATTACCATGAGCCCGTCCTCCCCAATTAAGGTGCCACCAACATTGGTTGTGGGAACGAAGCCATAGCTTTCCTGACTGTTAAAATTGAACCCTTTTTAAACGTTCTGAGAACATAAGTGAACATTTTGCCTGTTCTGGGAACGTCAATTTTTAGGTTGCAGGAAAGTTATGAGAACTTTTTACTCTGGTTCCCTGAACGTTTTCCTGGGAGGTTTTATCAACACAATGAGTAACGATAACTTGGCTATATACACGGGGTACCAGTACCGAGTCAATGTGCAGGGGTACGAGGTAATTGAGGTAGATATGTACATATAGGTAGGGATAAAGTGACTAGACAACAGGATAGATAATAAACAGTAACAGCAGCGTATGTGATGAGTCAAAAGAGTTGGTGCAAAAAGGGTCAATGTAGATAGTCCAGGTAGCTATTGGAGGGGCTTTCCTCTGACACCGCCTGGTACAGACCAACAGTGACTTGGGTGACTGGTGGGGCTTTCCTCATACACTGTTTGGTACAGACCAACAGTGACTTGGGTGGCTGGTGGGGCTTTCCTCTGACACCGCCTGGTACAGACCAACAGTGACTTGGGTGGCTGGTGCGGCTTTCCTCTGACACCGCCTTGTACAGACCAACAGTGACTTGGGTGGCTGGTGCGGCTTTCCTCTGACACCGCCTTGTACAGACCAACAGTGACTTGGGTGGCTGGTGGGGCTTTCCTCATACACTGTTTGGTACAGACCAACAGTGACTTGGGTGGCTGGTGGGGCTTTCCTCATACACTGTTTGGTACAGACCGTGAACAGTGAACTTAAAAATGTCAGAAAACAGAACAATGAGACTCCACCCCCAAATTGAACATGAATATTTATAATAACGGCACACCAGTCTGGATCAATTTGTCCCACTACTTCGACCAAATAAAACCTCTTGTTGCTGAAGTTTAAACCTCTCCACTGTCACTACCTAGGACAGCCTCCACTCCCTCTGTGCCCCAGTATGTTAGTCCCCAGTGTCCCTCTCCCTCCCTCGCCTGCAGCGGACACAGCCCTGAGCATGCCTCGCTCACACGTGACACCTGCAGTACCGCAGCGTCTTATAGAGGAGGAGATCAGCCTGGTGCGTCTGCATGGGGAGGAGATCCGGGAGCTGCAGTGTGAAATGAAAACATGTTGAGGAGGACGACCAGGCTCTCAGGATGGAAGTGTGCTGACTTAGAGAGGAGGACAACCAGGCTCTCGGGATGGAAGTGTGCTGACTTAGAGAGGAACTGTCCAGCACAGCCAACACCAGCCACATGCAGGACCTGTAGAAGGAGCTATATGAGTTAAGGCACCATCCAACTCTACAAAGAGTACCACAAAAACCCAGGACCAAGCCAAACAGCTGAATCAGAACCCACCAACCCAACCAACCAACCCAACCAACCAACCAATACACCAACCCAGCTGCACCCCTCCATCCCCATCTCACAGCCTGTAATTACTCCAACCATCCTCCACAGACCTAACGAGAAACCAGACATTGTATTAATGGATGGATTCCAATGGAAAGTTTATATTAGAGAATAAAACTTTTCCCAAATAAAAAGGTGGCAAAGTTATGGTGCCCCACAGCAGAGAGAGCTATGGAGCGCCTGACTGTGGCCCAGCCTGTCTCCCCCAGCCATATCATCATTCACACGGGGACCAATGACCCAACCTGGCTCCCCCAGCCATATCATCATTCACACGGGGACCAATGACCCAACCTGGCTCCCCCAGCCATATCATCATTCACACGGGGACCAATGACCCAACCTGGCTCCCCCAGCCATATCATCATTCACACGGGGACCAATGACCCAACCTGGCTCCCCCAGCCATATCATCATTCACACGGGGACCAATGACCCAACCTGGCTCCCCCAGCCATATCATCATTCACACGGGGACCAATGACCCAACCTGGCTCCCCCAGCCATATCATCATTCACACGGGGACCAATGACCCAACCTGGCTCCCCCAGCCATATCATCATTCACACGGGGACCAATGACCCAACCTGGCTCCCCCAGCCATATCATCATTCACACGGGGACCAATGACCCAACCTGGCTCCCCCTGCCATATCATCATTCACACGGGGACCAAACTAAACCAGAATACAAATGTATTTGTTGCTGGGCGGATGCTATCGGTGCGATATCTGAGTGTTGGTCATTTTAGGGGATTTGAATCTGGATTGGCTATCCCCAGCCTCAGATCAATTTCAGAGTATATGCATTGATTTTAATCTGACTCAATTGATCTCAAAACCCACAGAGCTAAATGTGAAGAAAAAAAACTGGTAACTCTTCATTGATTGATATCATACTTACTAATAACCCCCATAAATATTTGTCTAGAGGAGTATTTGCATATTATCTCAGTGATCATTGTCCCATAGTATGTATTAGAGATACGAAACAGCAAAATACTAATCCTTGTTTAATTAATTTCTTTTCTGCTCAAGGGTTTTTACATGACATGTTCTGCTCTGATTTAGCCACGGTCTCCTGTATTCCTGACCCTGAGTTGACTCTCGAAAATGTATCCTCCATATTTATTCCTCTGGCAGATAAACACGCCCCTTTTAAACATTTCAGAGTCAAAGATAGATCAAATCCTTGGTTTTCTTCTGAGTTATCTGAGCAGATTCAGATGAGAAATCAGGCCTGGGCCAAAGCAAGGAAAACTGACTCTGTAGTGGACTGGCAATCTTTCAGACAATTGAGAAACAGATGTACCATCTCGATTCAGAAAGCTAAATCAACATACTTTTTAAGCTTCTATCTCTGACTCTGCTGGTGATCCTTCTAAATTTTAGAAAACAGTAAATGCACTGAATCATACAATTTCCTCTGCTCCTGAGTTGTGCAGCGGTCTAAGGCACTGCATCTCAGTGCTAGAAGCATCACTACATATCGTGGTTCGATTCCAGGCTGTATCACAATCCTGCAATGATTGGGAGTCCCATTGGTGGCGCACAATTGGCCCAGCGTCGTCCTGGGTAGGCCGTCATTGTGAATAAGCAACTGACTTGCCTAGTTAAATAAAAGTTAAATATACTTTGACTATGACTCTGGCATGATAACTGAGAAGAAGGGGATAAGTGGTGCTTTTAATCATCATTTTATCTCTGCTTTTTATTTGAGAGAAAACGGTCACTGGTCGAAAAGGGTCAATATCAGGGGGATATCTGTATCTATATATATCTGGATATCTGACATTTTAAAAGATATTAAGGAGTAGACATGCTCCAGATACACATGTCCTTAATTTCATAGAGTGCCTTCGGAAAGTATTGAGACCCCTTGACTTTTTCCACATTTTGTAACGTTACAGACTTATTCAAAAATGTATTTAATTGTTTTTTTTTCAATCTACACACATTACGCTATAATGACAAAGCAAAACAGGTTTTTAGAAATGTTTGCAAATGTATTTAAATTTTAAATTTTAAATCTACACAAGTATTCAGACCCTTTACTCAGTACTTTGTTGAAGCACCTTTGGCAGTGATTACAACCTCAAGTTTTCTTGGTTATGACGCTATAAGCTTGGCACACCTGTATTTGGGGAGTTTCTCCAATTCTTCTCTGCAGATCCTCTCAAGCTCTGTCAGGTTGAATGGGGAGCATTGCTGCACAGCTATTTTCAGGTCTCTCCAGAGATGATCAATCGGGTTCAAGTCCGGGTTCTGGCCGGGCCACTCAACGACATTCAGAGACTTGTCCCGAAGCCACTCCTGCGTTGTCTTGGCTGTGTGCTTAGGTTCATTGTCCTGTTGGAAGGTGAACCTTCGCTCCAGTCTGAGGTCCTGAGCACTTCTAGAGCAGGTTTTCATCAAGGATCTCTCTGTACTTTGCTTCGTTCATCTTTCCCTCTATCCTAACTAGTCTCCCAGTCCCTGTCGCTGAAAAACATCCCCACGTGCTTCACGTGACGCTTGGCTTTCACGTGGCCCAAAAAATATATCTTATTATTCTCAGGTTACATTCTAAATATAACCCATTAGTTACTAGTTACCGGTCCA
The DNA here is from genome assembly GCF_964263955.1 of Coregonus lavaretus. Classification (NCBI taxonomy): domain Eukaryota; kingdom Metazoa; phylum Chordata; class Actinopteri; order Salmoniformes; family Salmonidae; genus Coregonus; species Coregonus lavaretus. The sequence goes on along the minus strand of NW_028158673.1, from coordinate 17,868 downwards.
AAATTGTAATCAGTAACGTAACTTTTGGATTACCCAAACTCAGTAACATAATCGTATTACTTTCAGTTGCTTTTAGATAGCTTTCCCCTTAAAAGGTGCAGGTTAGTGTTTTTCGTCATGAATGTTGTTCTGGAGGCAGCTCTGCAGAGTGGTCACTAGCTGGCACAGCCACAATGTCATAAAATCAGACTTTAAACCTAACTTTAACCCTAGCTTTAACCACACTGCTAACCCTGAAACTAACCTTACATTTAGAAAAAAAAAGCACATTTTTGTTTTCATAAATGTGTACAATATGTGACCGACCGGCTTGATCCGGTCTTATGTAGCAAAATTTGAAATTGTGTTTTTTACATTGGGATAAGTAATTGAGGAACAATTGAGGAACAGTAATTCTGCTTTGAAAGTTGATAAACTTGTAACCTCACGATTGAGAAAATGGCCTTTTAATGTTTTGGTACACCTACTGGAGAGCTCTTCTTTGTCTCCACCCATTCAGCATCGTTCACACCCTCTTAAGCTATAGCCCCGCCCCCGTAAACTCAGAGCGTTGTCAGATTGTCCGTTTGTAAATTCAGAGCGTTTCGCTCTCGGAGCGTTTAGAGCGCACACTGGACGCTCTGGCCGAGGAGTAGAGTTGATCCACGCGTTCTGTCCTAACAACAGCAGTCAAGCACCCAAGCTAACGTTGGCTAGCTTGCTAGCTACTTCCAGACATAAATGAGAGAACAGCTCACTCTGACCATTTTACTCACCCTAGCAGAGCTGGTTAGGCTGTTTTTATGTTATCCAGAGCGTTGGTGACTGCAACTGTGCTGCTGGCAACAATTTAATTACGCTTTTTTGCCGACGTTTATTGACACCGGCCCCATTCAACGGGTGTTGAGCGTTTGTAAATTTGTCAGTTATTCTGCGCTCTGGCATGAACATTCTATTGAAATGGTTACTTGCATAGTGGAGTCTTTTGTTTAGACAAGTAGCTAGCTAGCTAAACAGTGACCCATAATCCCAAATAAGCTATCTATCTTAATGAGCGACAGAGAGCAGCCGCAGCTGGAGGGAAACACAGATGGTGACAATCAGCAGCAAGTGAAAATTGCTAACAAGGACGGAAAAGGTTGGGACACTTTTTCTTGGCAAATGGAATTACAGGTGAGGCTAAACAGCGCTCTATTTTCTTGAGTGTGTGTGGGGTTAAAAACCTACAAGCTAATGAGGAATTTGGCTACACCACGGAGACCGGGAGAAATTCATTTTGTGGATCTAGTTGCTCTCGTTCACACTCGCCACAATCCAAAGCCTTCAGGGATTGTCCAGAGGTTCAAGTTTAACTGACATCTTCAGAAAACAGGTCAGTCTGTTGCTAACTTTGTGAGTTTGGGGCTATGTTAGAGGAACATGCTCCGTGACAGATTAGTCTGTGGCATTAATGAGGGCAGCGCTGTTTGCTGGGGGAAGCCACACTGACTTTCAAGAGAGCATTGGAACTATCTCAAGGGATGGAGATGGCGGCTAGTAATGCTAAATGTGAGTGAGCCGCGCGCAGAGCCTATCTATACTACAGTGGATCTATACTACAGTGGAGGTAGATGGAAAGCAGATGCAGAGCCTATCTATACTACAGTGGAGGTAGATGGAAAGCAGATGCAGAGCCTATCTATACTACAGTGGAGGTAGATGGGAAGCAGATGCAGAGCCTATCTATACTACAGTGTATCTATACTACAGTGGATCTATACTACAGTGGATCTATACTACAGTGGAGGTAGATGGAAAGCAGATGCAGAGCCTATCTATACTACAGTGGATCTATACTACAGTGGATCTATACTACAGTGGAGGTAGATGGAAAGCAGATGCAGAGCCTATCTATACTACAGTGGATCTATACTACAGTGGAGGTAGATGGAAAGCAGATGAAGAGCCTATCTATACTACAGTGGAGGTAGATGGAAAGCAGATGCAGAGCCTATCTATACTACAGTGGATCTATACTACAGTGGATCTATACTACAGTGGATCTATACTACAGTGGATCTATACTACAGTGGATCTATACTACAGTGGAGGTAGATGGAGAGCAGATGCAGAGCCTATCTATACTACAGTGGAGGTAGATGGAGAGCAGATGCAGAGCCTATCTATACTACAGTGGAGGTAGATGGAGAGCAGATGCAGAGCCTATCTATACTACAGTGGAGGTAGATGGAAAGCAGATGAAGAGCCTATCTATACTACAGTGGATCTATACTACAGTGGATCTATACTACAGTGGAGGTAGATGGAAAGCAGATGCAGAGCCTATCTATACTACAGTGGAGGTAGATGGAAAGCAGATGCAGAGCCTATCTATACTACAGTGGAGGTAGATGGAAAGCAGATGCAGAGCCTATCTATACTACAGTGGATCTATCCTACAGTGGAGGTAGATGGAAAGCAGATGAAGAGCCTATCTATACTACAGTGGATCTATACTACAGTGGATCTATACTACAGTGGAGGTAGATGGGAAGCAGATGCAGAGCCTATCTATACTACAGTGGAGGTAGATGGAAAATCTGGACCCCTACAAATCAGCTGGGCTAGACAATCTGGACCATTTCTTTCTAAAACTAGCCGCCGAAATTGTCGCAACCCCTATTACTAGTCTGTTCAACCTCTCTTTCATAACGTCTGAGATCCCCAGAGATTGGAAAGCTGCCGCGGTCATCCCCCTCTTCAAAGGGGGTGACACTCTAGATCCAAACTGCTACAGACCTATATCCATCCTGCCCTGCCTTTCGAAAGTATTCGAAAGCCAAGTTAACAAACAGATCATCGACCATTTCGAATACCACCGTACCTTCTCCGCTATGCAATCCGGTTTCCGAGCTGGTCACGGGTGCACTTCAGCCACGCTCAAGGTCCTAAACGATATTATAACCGCGATTGATAATAGACAGTACTGTGCAGCCGTCTTCATCGACCTGGCCAAGGCTTTCGACTCTGTCAACCACCGCATTCTTATTGGCAGACTAAATAGCCTTGGTTTCTCAAATGACTGCCTCGCCTGGTTCACCAACTACTTCTCAGATAGAGTTCAGTGTGTCAAATCGGAGGGCCTGTTGTCTGGACCTATGGCAGTCTCTATGGGGGTGCCACAGGGTTCAATTCTTGGGCCGACACTTTTCTCCGTGTATATCAATGATGTCGCTCTTGCTGCTGGTGACTCTCAGATCCACCTCTACGCAGACGACACCATTTTGTATACATCTGGCCCTTCATTGGACACTGTGTTAACAAACCTCCAAACGAGCTTCAATGCCATACAACAATCCTTCAGTAGCCTTCAACTGCTCTTAAACACTAGTAAAACTAAATGCATGCTTTTCAATCGAACGCTGCTAGCACCCGCCCACCCGACTAGAATCACCACTCTCGACGGGTCTGACCTAGAGTATGTGGACAACTACAAATATCTAGGTGTCTGGTTAGACTGTAAACTCAACTTCCAGACTCACATAAAGAATCTCCAATCCAAAGTTAAATCTAGAATCGGCTTCCTATTTCGCAACAAAGCCTCCTTCACTCATGCTGCCAAACATGCCCTCGTAAAACTGACTATCCTACCGATCCTTGACTTCGGCGATGTCATTTACAAAATAGCCTCCAACACTCTACTCAGCAAATTGGATGTAGTCTATCACAGTGCCATCCGTTTTGTCTCCAAAGCCCCATACACTACCCACCACTGTGACCTGTACGCTCTTGTTGGCTGGTCCTCACTACATGTTCGTCGTCAAACCCACTGGCTCCAGGCCATCTATAAATCACTGCTAGGCAAATCCCCGCCTTATCTTAGCTCATTGGTCACCATAGCAGCACCCACCCGTAGTCTGCGCTCCAACAGGTATATCTCACTGGTCATTCCCAAAGCAAACACCTCCTTTGGCCGCCATTCCTTCCAGTTCTCTGCTGCCAATGACTGGAACGAATTGCAAAAATCTCTGAAGCTGGAGACTCTTATCTCCCTCAATAACTTTAAGCATCAGTTGTCAGAGCACCTTACCGATCACTGCACCTGTACACAGCCCATCTGAAATTAGCCCACCCAACTACCTCATCCCTATATTGTTATTTATTTTGCTCTTTTGCACCCCAGTATCTCTATTTGCACATAATCTCTTGCACATCTAGCATTCCAGTGTTAATACTATTGTAATTATTCTGCACTATAGCCTATTTATTGCCTTACCTCCACAACTTGCTACATTTGCACACACTGTATATATATTTTCTGTTGTATTTCTGACTTTATGTTTTTTTTACCCCATATGTAACTCTGTGTTGTTTTTATTGCACTACTTTGCTTTATCTTGGCCAGGTCGCAGTTGTAAATGAGAACCTGTTCTCAACTGGCCTACCTGGTTAAATAAAGGTGAAATAAAAAATAAAAAAATAAAAAAAAGAGCCTATCTATACTACAGTGGAGGTAGATGGAAAGCAGATGCAGAGCCTATCTATACTACAGTGGAGGTAGATGGAAAGCAGATGCAGAGCCTATCTATACTACAGTGGAGGTAGATGGAAAGCAGATGCAGAGCCTATCTATACTACAGTGGATCTATACTACAGTGGATCTATACTACAGTGGATCTATACTACAGTGGATCTATACTACAGTGGAGGTAGATGGAAAGCAGATGCAGAGCCTATCTATACTACAGTGGATCTATACTACAGTGGATCTATACTACAGTGGAGGTAGATGGAAAGCAGATGCAGAGCCTATCTATACTACAGTGGATCTATACTACAGTGGAGGTAGATGGAAAGCAGATGAAGAGCCTATCTATACTACAGTGGATCTATACTACAGTGGAGGTAGATGGAAAGCAGATGCAGAGCCTATCTATACTACAGTGGAGGTAGATGGAAAGCAGATGCAGAGCCTATCTATACTACAGTGGAGGTAGATGGAAAGCAGATGCAGAGCCTATCTATACTACAGTGGAGGTAGATGGAAAGCAGACGAGGATGGAGGTTGACACAGGGGGGCCTCTGCCTCTGTCATCAGTGAGGAGACCTACAAACAAATGTGGGGCTCAAAACAGGCTTCCTCCCTCACACCGGCAGGGATCATACTGCGTACGTACACCGGGGAGACCATACCATTGCTGGGGGCTCTAGAGGTGGACATTGCATACAACAGCCAGGAAGCGAGAGCACGGCTCCTGGTGGTGAAAGGGAATGGGCCTAGTTTACTGGCTAAACAAAATACAACTGAACTGGGGTGAGGTAAAACACACTGAGGATGTCATTCAAAAGTACCCAGAGATTTTCAAAGATGAACTGGGCACACTGCAGGGCACTGCAGTTAAGCCGTTTGTGGATCCTCAGGCCGAGCCTCGCTTTTTCAAGCCCAGGACAGTGCCTTATGCCATGAAAAAGAAAGTGGAGGATGAGTTGGAGCAGCTGCAGGAAAACAAACATCCTTACTCCCATTCAGTTCTCCCGCTGGGCAGCTCCAATCATTCCCGTTCTGAAAAGTGATGCCACGGTGTGTATATGTGGGGACTACAAACTCATCATCAACAAGGCCTCTAAGCTTGACGCTTACCCGCTGCCGTGGGCTGAGGACCTGTTCGCAACGCTTGCAGGAGCAAGTCAAAGCTTGACATGAGTCACGCCTACCAACAGCTCCTCCTGGACGAGGACTCAAAAGAGTATGTCACAGTCAACACGCACAAAGGCTTGCTCAGGTACAACCACTTGGTTTTCGGAGTGGCGTCCAGTCCAGACATTTTCCAGAGGACAATGGACAATCTGCTGCAGGGGGATCCCTCATGTAGCAGTGTACCTGGACGACATCCTGGTTACAGGGGAGACGGAGGAGGAGCACCTTCACCATCTGGACCAGGTGTTAAAGAGATTCTCAGAGGCAGGGCTGCGCCTGAAGCGTAGCAAGTGCACATTCCAAGCACAGAGTGTGACATACCTAGGTCACAAGATCACAGCACAGGGTCTGTGTCCTGTGGAGGACAAAGTCAGGGCAATCAAGGATGCTCCAAACCCCCAAGAACGTGTCCGAGCTCAGGTCGTTCCTGGGCATGGTGAGCTACTATGGTAAGTTCCTCCCTGAGCTGTCAACGGTGTTGGCTCCACTTTATCAGCTGCTCCACAGAGACTGTAAATGGAAGTGGGGGCCAGCACAAGAGAAAGCTTTCAAGGAAGTGAAAGCACTACTACAATCAGCACAACTTCTGGTGTCATTTTGACCAAGACAAAGAGATCATCCTGTCATGTGACGCCTCGCCCTATGGCGTCGGGGCAGTACTCTCTCATCAGATGGAGGATGGGTCAGAGAAGGGTTATTCAGTATAAAAATCTATGCACTCACTAATTGTAAGTCGCTCTGGATAAGAGCGTCTGCTAAATGACTAAAATGTAAAATGTAAAATGTTATTCACAATTAGACAAGGAAGGTCTGACCATAGTCTTTGCTGTGAAACGCTTTCATCAGTACCTCTACGGTCGTCATTTCACCATATGCACTGACCACAAACCACTGATGAGCCTTTCCAGTGAATCAAGATGCATTCCTCCCATGGCATCAGCAAGGATACAGCGCTGGGCCGTCACACTGTCAGCTTACCAGTACACTATCGAGTTCAGAGTGGGGAAGGACAATGCAAACGCAGACGCGCTCAGCTGTCTCCCGCTACCGGAGATGCCCACCACAACTGTGGTGCCTCCCGAGACAATAGCCTGGCCCAAGTGAAAAGATTCCTTATGCAGGGTTGGCCTCCTGTCATAGAGGATGATGGACTGAGACCTTCTGCTGAGTGTGCAGGATGGGTCCAGAGTGGTTGTTCCGCCCCCTGGCCGTGCACAAGTCATGGATGAGGTCCATGAGGCTCACCCGGGTGCCTCCCGGATGAAAAGGAGCGGTTTGGGTGTTTGTGAGAGAATGTCTATCACCCTCTGCTGGAACCACTGAATGCCCCTGTTCCTCAGATACTGTTTCCTGTGGGGTTCCAACTCGTACAGTGGGGAAAAAAAGTATTTAGTCAGCCACCAATTGTGCAAGTTCTCCCACTTAAAAAGATGGGAGAGGCCTGTAATTTTAATCATAGGTACACGTCAACTATGACAGACAAAATGAGAAAAAAAAATCCAGAAAATCACATTGTAGGATTTTTTATGAATTTATTTGCAAATTATGGTGGAAAATAAGTATTTGGTCACCTTAAAACAAGCAAGATTTCTGGCTCTCACAGACCTGTAACTTCTTCTTTAAGAGGCTCCTCTGTCCTCCACTCGTTACCTGTATTAATGGCACCTGTTTGAACTTGTTATCAGTATAAAAGACACCTGTCCACAACCTCAAACAGTCACACTCCAAACTCCACTATGGCCAAGACCAAAGAGCTGTCAAAGTACACCAGAAACAAAATTGTAGACCTGCACCAGGCTGGGAAGACTGAATCTGCAATAGGTAAGCAGCTTGGTTTGAAGAAATCAACTGTGGGAGCAATTATTAGGAAATGGAAGACATACAAGACCACTGATAATCTCCCTCGATCTGGGGCTCCACGCAAGATCTCACCCTGTGGGGTCAAAATGATCACAAGAACAGTGAGCAAAAATCCCAGAACCACACGGGGGGACCTAGTGAATGACCTGCAGAGAGCTGGGACCAAAGTAACAAAGCCTACCATCAGTAACACACTACGCCGCCAGGGACTAAAATCCTGCAGTGCCAGACGTGTCCCCCTGCTTAAGCCAGTACATGTCCAGGCCCGTCTGAAGTTTGCTTGAGTGCATTTGGATGATCCAGAAGAGGATTGGGAGAATGTCATATGGTCAGATGAAACCAAAATAGAACTTTTTGGTAAAAACTCAACTCGTCGTGTTTGGAGGACAAAGAATGCTGAGTTGCATCCAAAGAACACCATACCTACTGTGAAGCATGGGGGTGGAAACATCATGCTTTGGGGCTGTTTTTCTGCAAAGGGACCAGGACGACTGATCCGTGTAAAGGAAAGAATGAATGGGGCCATGTATCGTGAGATTTTGAGTGAAAACCAGCAAGGGCATTGAAGATGAAACGTAGCTGGGTCTTTCAGCATGACAATGATCCCAAACACACCGCCCGGGCAACGAAGGAGTGGCTTCGTAAGAAGCATTTCAAGGTCCTGGAGTGGCCTAGCCAGTCTCCAGATCTCAACCCCATAGAAAATCTTTGGAGGGAGTTGAAAGTCCGTGTTGCCCAGCGACAGCCCCAAAACATCACTGCTCTAGAGGAGATCTGCATGGAGGAATGGGCCAAAATACCAGCAACAGTGTGTGAAAACCTTGTGAAGACTTACAGAAAACGTTTGACCTGTGTCATTGCCAACAAAGGGTATATAACAAAGTATTGAGAAACTTTTGTTATTGACCAAATACTTATTTTCCACCATAATTTGCAAATAAATTCATTAAAAATCCTACAATGTGATTTTCTGGATTTTTTTTTCTCATTTTGTCTGTCATAGTTGACGTGTACCTATGATGAAAATTACAGGCCTCTCTCATCTTTTTAAGTGGGAGAACTTGCACAATTGGTGGCTGACTAAATACTTTTTTTCCCCACTGTATACTACCACCCGCAGCTGTTCCGTCTGAAAACATGGTCTTGTCTTTGTCACGTAGAAAAGAAAGTTAAATCATGTTCTGAGCGTCAGAGTAACCAGAAGATGGCGCCGCCCGCGCCACTACATCTGTGGGAGTGGCCTGACCGCCCATGGTCCAGGCTGCACATAGACTTTGCAGGCCCTTTCATGGGTCACATGTTCCTTGTCATGGTGGACGCGCACTCCAAGTGGCTGGAGGCTCACATCATGAGCAACATCACAGCGACCACAACCATCGAAAAGCTTCGGCAGGTGTTTGCAACCCCATGGTCTGCCTGACTCTCTTGTGTCCGACAACGCAACAACCTTTACCTGTGACTTGTTCCAAGAATTCATGCATACTACCCGGGGCTCAAAAGGATGACTGGGGGGAACCATCACAACTAAGCTCTCTCGGTTCTTGTTCCAGTACCGCATCACGCCACAAACAACAACAGGACTGAGCTCCAGCTGAGATGTTGATGGGCAGAAAGCCTAAAAGCTCACCTGGATCTACTGCATCCGGACATCAAAGCACGAGTGGAACGGGAAGCAGGAGAAACAAAAAAGAGAGACGTGGCCCCTAACCCAATGACACTGTCTACATCCGCAACTTCACAAGCAGCCAACGCCGGTTGCCAGGTATCATTCTGAGTCAGAGTGGGCCAGTGTCCTTTGTGGTCAAACTGACTGATGGTCGAGTCACTGCGCAGAAAGCAGGACCACATCCGCCTGCGCTATGACAAAGACAAGACCATGTTTTCAGACGGAACAGCTGCGGGTGGTAGTATACGAGTTGGAACCCCACAGGAAACAGTATCTGAGGAACAGGAAACAGTATCTGAGGAACAGGGGCATTCAGTGGTTCCAGCAGAGGGGTGATAGACATTCTCTCACAAACACCCAACCCGCTCCTGTGCCCTCAGACCCAGCCCCACTGGGACACGCCTTACCTGTGTCTCGTGGCACACCAGGAGTACTGCGCAGATCACAGCGTAGTCACAAGCCTCCTGAAAGACTAACTCTGTAGTTGACACTGAGAGACTTGTGGTGTTAGTGTTTATTTGGAGCAGCAGACCTAGTTGAAAATAAATAAGGACGGTCATTTTTTTGTTTGTTTACATTTACAGTAACACCAGCAGAAGTTCAACACTGTTGTGAAGTAAAGAAAACACTGATGTGGTTTACTTGTTAACCTTATGTTTTCCTTACAGGGGGGATTGAAACTAAGGGGGGAGAAGTGTTATAGTGTGGACACTATATGCAGTTGAAGTCGGAAGTTTACACACACTTAGGTTGGAGTCATTAAAACTTGATTTTCAACCACTCCACACATTTCTTGTTAACAAACTATAGTTTTGGCAAGTCGGTTAGGACATCTACTTTGTGCATGACACAAGTAATTATTCCAACAATTGTTTACAGACATATTATTTCACTTATAATTCACTGTATCACAATTCCAGTGGGTCAGAAGTTTACATACACTACATTTACATTACATTTTAGTCATTTAGCAGACGCTCTTAACCAGAGCGACTTACAGGAGCAATTAGGGTTAAGTGCCTTGCTCAAGGGCACATTAACGTCATTTAGCAGACGCTCTTAGCCAGAGCGACTCACAAATTGGTGCGTTCACCCTATAGCCAGTGGGATAACCACTTTACAATTTGGGGGGGGGGGGGGGGGGGTTAGAAGGAATACTTTAGCCTATCCCAGGTATTCCTTAAAGAGGTGGGGTTTCAAATGTCTCCGGAAGGTGGTGAGTGACTCCGCTGTCCTGGCGTCGTGAGGGAGCTTGTTCCACCATTGGGGTGCCAGAGCAGCGAACAGTTTTGACTGGGCTGAGGGGGAGCTGTGCTTCCGCAGAGGAAGGGGAGCCAGCAGGCCAGAGGTGGATGAACGCAATGTCCTCGTTTGGGTGTAGGGACTGATCAGAGCCTGAAGGTACAGGGGTGCCGTTCCCCTCACTGCTCCAAAGGCAAGCACCATGGTCTTGTAGCGGATGCGAGCTTCAATTGGAAGCCAGTGGAGTGTGCGGAGGAGGGGGGTGACGTGAGAGAACTTGGGAAGGTTGAACACCAGACGGGCTGCGGCATTCTGGATGAGTTGTAGGGGTTTAATGGCACAGGCAGGGAGCCCAGCCAACAGCGAGTTGCAGTAGTCCAGACGGGAGATGACAAGTGCCTGGACCAGGACCTGCGCCGCTTCCTGTGTAAGGCAGGGTCGCACTCTCCGAATGTTGTAGAGCATGAACCTGCAGGAGCGGGTCACCGCCTTGATGTTGGCGGAGAACGACAGGGTGTTGTCCAGGGTCACGCCTAGGCTCTTCGCACTCTGGGAGGAGGACACAGCGGAGTTGTCTACCGTGATGGCGAGATCATGGAACGGGCAGTCCTTCCCGGGGAGGAAGAGCAGCTCCGTCTTGCCAGGGTTCAGCTTGAGGTGGTGATCCGTCATCCATACTGATATGTCTGCCAGACATGCAGAGATGCGATTCGCCACCTGGTGATCAGAAGGGGGAAAGGAGAAGATTAGTTGTGTATCGTCAGCGTAGCAATGATAGGAAAGGCCATGTGAGGATATGACAGAGCCAAGTGACTTGGTGTATAGGGAGAAAAGGAGAGGGCCCAAAACCGATCCCTGACTAAGTTGACTGTGCCTTTAAACAGCTTGGACATTTCCAGAAAATGATGTCATGGCTTTAGAAGCTTCTGATAGGCTAATTGACATCATTTTAGTCAATTGGAGGTGTACCTATGGATGTATTTCAAGGCTTACCTTCAAACTGTGCCTCTTTGCTTGACATCATGGGAAAATCAAAAGAAATCAGCCAAGACCTCAGAAAAACATTTGTAGACCTCCACAAGTCTGGTTCATCCTTGGGAGCAATTTCCAAACGCCTGAAGGTACCACATTCATCTGTACAAACAATAGTACGCAAGTATAAACACCATGGGACCACGCAGCTGTCATACCGCTCAGGAAGGAGACGCGTTCTGTCTCCTAGAGATGAACGTACTTTGGTGCGAAAAGTGCAAATCAATCCCAAAACAACAGCAAAGGACCTTGTTAAGATGCTGGAGGAAACAGGTACAAAAGTATCTATATCCACACTAAAACGAGTCCTATATCGACATAACCTGAAAGGCCGCTCAGCAAGGAAGAAGCCACAGCTCCAAAACCGCCATTAAAAAGCCAGACTACGGTTTGCAACTGCACATGGGGACAAAGATCGTACCTTTTGGAGAAATGTCCTCTGGTCTGATGAAACAAAAATATAACTGTTTGGCCATAATGACCATCGTTATGTTGGAGAAAAAAGGGGGTTGCTTGCAAGCTGAAGAACACCATCCCAACCGTGAAGCACTGGGGTGGCAGCATCATGCTGCAGGGGTGCTTTGCTGCAAGACGGACTGGTGCACTTCACAAAATAGATGGCATCATGAGGAAGGAAAATTATGTGGATATATTGAAGCAACATCTCAAGACATCAGTCAGGAAGTTAAAGCTTGGTCGCAAATGGGTCTTCCAAATGGACAATGACCCCAAGCATACTTCCAAAGTTGTGGCAAAATGGCTTAAGGACAACAAAGTCAAGGTATTGGAGTGGCCATCACAAAGCCCTGACCTCAATCCTATAGAAAATGTGTGGGCAGAACTGAAAAAGCGTGTGCGAGCAAGGAGGCCTAAAAAACCTGACTCAGTTACACCAGTTCTGTCTGGAGGAATGGGCCAAAATGTACCCAACTTATTGTGGGAAGCTTGTGGAAGGCTACCGAAAACGTTTGACCCAAGTTAAACAATTTAAAGGCAATGCTACCAAATACTAATTGAGTGTATGTAAACTTCTGACCCACTGGGAATGTGATGAAAGAAATAAAAGCTGAAATAAATCATTCTCTCTAATATTATTCTGACATTTCACATTCTTAAAATAAAGTGCTGATCCTAACTGACTTAAGACAGGGAATGTTTACTAGGATTAAATGTCAGGAATTGTGAAAAACTGAGTTTAAATGTATTTGGCTGAGGTGGATGTAAACTTCCGACTTCAACTGTAAATAATGACATTGGATATGGATTGTACTTACCTGCAGTATAGTATGATTACTATTCATGTGTGCATGGCTATTATTGGCATTGGCATTGACCGTGACCTTTCCCCTTTGATGATGTCATCACCCATAGTCGGATATGTACAATGCGACTCTACCACATATTGAGTGGGCTGTATCGTTTTGCTGTATTTGTACCGTTTGCACATGGCTGTACACCTTGTATGTCTTAGGTTGAAAGTAAAGGAAAGTAATATTGAAATGCGTGTCAAGTCACTACAGTTATGTAGGCTTCTTCTAACCCATTGCTTTCTGCTACAGATAATAATACGATTAGGCTATATCGTTCATTAATAAAAACTAAGTCTGTCAGATTTCCAGTCATTCCAATTCATTTAATACCCCTTGATCATCAAGAATAGGACTTGGAAATATGGAAATATAGATTAGCCAAACTGTTTTACCTGAGCATAACCCCAAAACTAAGGTCTTATTATCTGACTACCATGGAGTGCTTAGTCAGCTAAGGTCTTATTATCTGACTACCATGGAGTGCTTAGTCAGCTAAGGACTTATTATCTGACTACCATGGAGTGCTTAGTCAGCTAAGGTCTTATTATCTGACTACCATGGAGTGCTTAGTCAGCTAAGGTCTTATTATCTGACTACCATGGAGTGCTTAGTCAGCTAAGGACTTATTATCTGACTACCATGGAGTGCTTAGTCAGCTAAGGACTTATTATCTGACTACCATGGAGTGCTTAGTCAGCTAAGGACTTATTATCTGACTACCATGGAGTGCTTAGTCAGCTAAGGACTTATTAGCCTCTCTGTTGTTTATGCTGTTGTCATGGAGATCTGATTGGGCTCATTACATCAAGTTGAAAAACACATGCTGCTCTCAGAATGGCATGCTTTGAGCACTACCGAAAAGTGCTATTTGCATGTAGAAAATGTTTATGCCATATGCTGCATTTGCTATAGGCCAATTGTTTACCTTTGCAAGAGCACATGTTTCACTTGCTTTCCACTGGGACGTATTCATTATTCTGTTGCAAAAAGTTTTCTTAAACGGAAGCAAACTGAACGAAACGGGGAGGGACCTACCTGAATTTGTCCAATGGAAACTTTCCTTTTGCTCTGTTTGCTTCCGGTTCTTAAACGGTTTCCGTAATGAGTACACCCCTGGTCGCAAAAACAATGATTGATAGGCAGCTTAAACATTTTCAATTCAACCATTATTGGGTTAAAATAGACATATACATTTGTGAACAGCCATCCACAACAACCACAACCCGTAAAACGCAAATAGATAAATGAGAGAGCAGCAGTGTGATTCACATCATTGCGCTATGTAGATATCAGTAATAAGTGATATCCGTATCGCCCGTAGGCTACACCACTGCTGTCGTCTTTACCTCCAAGCGTTTATTTAAGTTGGATAATCTTTGGATGCCGACAGCAGTCACACCATTGGAAGACATGCAGTGAGCTCCAAAAGTATTGGGACAGTGACAATTTTGTTGTTGTTTTGGCTCTGTACTCCAGCACTTTGGATTTGAAATTATACAACGACTATGAAGTTAAAGTGCAGACTGTCAGCTTTAACTTGAGGGTATGTTCATTCATATCGGGTGAACCGTTTAGAAATTACAGCACTTTTTGTACATAGTCCCCCCATTTTAGGGAACCAGAAGTTTTGGGACAAATACACTTATATGTGTATTAAAGTAGTCAAAAGTTTAGTATTTGGTCGCATATATCCTAGCACGCAGTGAGTACATCAAGCTTGTGACTCTGCAAACTTGTTGATTGCATTTGCTGTTTGTTTTGGTTGTGTTTTCAGATTATTTTGTAGTAGCCCGACAGCACTGTCTTGACTATATACACGGAGAGAGAATTCCCTGCCTGATTCTCAATTCTCTGGGCTAAACTGAGCACAGCAAAATGGTAATGCACAGATGTAGGATCTTAATTTGAACAGTATTTTGATGCTGAGAATTACAATTACAAGCTGAGCAAATAATGGAATGCAAAATAAATGATTACAATGTACACTAAGCCCACATTATAGTCAACTCCTGTGCTCAAGGTCCAATCACACATTGACTACTGAGGGTTCCCAATGTTACAATATGTTTGAGGGGGGGCCACATTGACATTTCAATTGTTATAGGGGGGTCCTCGTGAGCACCACTGAATTTAGAACCAAGTCTGTGTTCTAACCAGCTGTCTCGGCGACGTGTATGCGGTAGGCGAAGTCAAGAGCAGGACACCGAGCTACTAGCAGAACTTTTACTAGATTCAGTGCAACAAAACAAAGTACACTGGCAACCTCAATCAGCGAGGGAAAATAACAAAACCCGCACACAAGGGCAACTGCCGCAAAGACCAAAACAATAACGCACAATACACAATGAGACACAGAGGGTATTAAAGGGAACACAATCAAACATAATGGGAAACAGGTGTACACAATAAAGACTAAACAAGACAAACACCGAAACATCGATCGGCAGCAGCTAGTACTCCGGGGACGACGAACGCCGAAACCTGCCCGAGCAAGGAGGAGGAGCAGCCTCGGCTGAATCCGTGACACCAGCCACCACTTCCTCCTTTTCTGGCTATAACCTACATGTATATTAAAGTATCTTCTGTTGCAGGAACACTTGTGTTATTGTTCGGAGAATAAAAGCTAACTGCTTTACTCCATACCTGGATGAAGTTTGATAATACTAAGTAAATCATAAGGAACGTACAGTAGAATTACATCATATGTATACATTGTAAGATGTTTATTAATAGGCAATGCTATTGGTACAGAGTATGATTTGTGATTTGACCAAGTTACAGCTTCGGCTCATCAAAATAATGTTCAAGAAGTTGGGCTATTGCACTAGTAACTAGCTATCTTGCTATAAAAGTATTGATCCACATTCTAGCTAATGTCCATCACTGATACAGGCAATGGTTGCTTTCCTTGACTCCGTACAAAAAGCTTTAGGGCCAGCTAGTGGGGATACCTGTAAACATTACAGCTAGCTAGGTCGTTCCAGCTGTTGTTTAGTTAGCTAGCCAGGTAGCTAGATGGCTAATCAGCTAGCTACATTTCGAGTACAGTAGCTATCTAACCTTTACTCTTCAGATGATATACTTGAAACAACTTTGGAACCAATTATCCGCAGTTGCTAATAGTTACCGGTAGCTAGCTACCTGGCTAGCTAGCTTTATTGATCCAGGGAGTAGGTTAGCTAGCATCTAGCTTCGCCGGTAAAACTCCAGTATTACACCTAAACTATGTATTCATCATTGATCATTTAAATCTGTGGCAGAAGAGGGAGGAGCTACCGTTAACTGTGCTGTGCTCCATAGAGATTAGCTAAACTACCCTGACCCTGGCTGTTTGGTATGTTTACAAATTGTGGAGTATGGGCTCACTGCTAACCTACAAAGGTTTTACTGCTAACCTATAAAGGTTTTACTGCTAACCTACAAAGGTTTCACTGCTAACCTACAAAGGTGTCACTGCTAACCTACAAAGGTTTCATTGCTAACCTACAAAGGTTTCATTGCTAACCTACAAAGGTTTTACTGCTAACCTACAAAGGTTTCACTGCTAACCTACAAAGGTTTTACTGCTAACCTACAAAGCATTACATGGGCTTGCTCCTACCTATCTCTCTGATTTCGTCCTGCCGTACATACCTACACGTACGCTACGGTCACAAGACGCAGGCCTCCTTATTGTCCCTAGAATTTCTAAGCAAACAGTTGGAGGCAGGGCTTTCTCCTATACAGCTCAATTTTTATGGAATGGTCTATCCATGTGAGAGACGCAGACTCGGTCTCAACCCTCCTTCTCCCTCTCTCTCTCTCTCTCTCTCTCTCTCTCTCTCTACCTCTCTCTCTCTCTCTCTCTCTCTCTCTCTCTACCTCTCTCTCTCTCTCTCTCTCTCTCTCTCTCTCTCTCTCTCTCTCTCTCTCTCTCTCTCTCTCTCTACTCTCTCTCTCTCTCTCTCTCTCTCTCTCTCTCTCTCTCTCTCTCTCTCTCTCTCTCTCTCTCTCTCTCTCTACCACACCTGCTGTCCCGACCTCTGCTCGAAAGAAAACTGACATTTACTCCTGAGGTGCTGACCTGTTGCACCCTCTACAGCCACTGTGATTATTATTTGACCCTGCTGGTCATCTATGAACGTTAGAACACCTTGAAGAACGATCTGGCCTTAATGGCCATGTACTCTTATAATCTCCACCCGGCACAGCCAGGAGAGGACTGGCCACCCCTCAGAGCCAGGTTCCTCTCTAGTTTCTTCCTAGGTTCCTGCCATTATAGGGAGTTCTTCCTAGCCACCGTGCTTCTACATCTGCATTGCTTGCTCTCTCGGTTTTATGCTTGGTTTCTATATAAGCATTTGTGACAACTGTTGATGTAAAGAGGGCTTTATAAATACATTTGATTTAACTAGATTGATTAGCAATGTGATTGATTAGCAATGTGATTGAATGTAATTGATTAGCTATGTGATTGAATGTGAATGATTAGCTATGTGATTGAATGTGATTGATTAGCTATGTGATTGAATGTGAATGATTAGCTATGTGATTGAATGTGATTGATTAGCTATGTGACTGAATGTGATTGATTAGCTATGTGATTGAATGTGATTGATTAGCTATGTGATTGAATGTGATTGATTAGCTATGTGATTGAATGTGATTGCTTAGCTATGTGCTTGAACGTGATTATTCAGCGAACTAACTGGCTGAATAAGGTGACGACGTACTCACTCAAACTGTCAAAACTAACCCAAAACTTTACACAACGTTAGACACGGACACAAATGATCTGTTGGCGTGTTAACACACTGGCTTGTTGTAACCGAGTATTGGTGCTAAACTGTGTTATTGGAGGCTGGCATGCTAGTTGGCTATGGCGTCATAGGATTCGGTGCCCTGGATGGTTTTCACGGAAGAATACTGTACCAAGTTAGCTAGCTGAATAAACTATTTTGGAGTCTATTCCTAGAAAACATTGAACCGCTGTAGTTTGCAACAATTATCATTTCTAAAGTGGAAGTTGGGAGAGTTATATTCGAGTGTTTCAGTGAAACGTAAGTGAGGGAGGCCCCGCTCTCTTGTTTTCCCAGATGTTTAGTTCATTTCATTCCGATCTC
>NW_028158674.1:5000-13265 GCF_964263955.1 Coregonus lavaretus | reverse complement strand
GCAAAATCACAGTCTACTTGAACAGAGCAATACTCAATCATGAGGCATCAAAGCCAAAAGAACTGAATAATATTAAGAAATGCTATAGATGGAAGGAAAGTAGTGTTGAAACCTACCAAAAAACAATTAGGAAACAACAAATTCAATCCATTCTAGACAACTTCCTGGACAAAACGTTCCACTGTAATAGTGAAGGTGTAAACTTGGCAGTAGAAAACCTAAACAGTATATTTGACCTCTCAGCTTCCCTATCAAATCTAAAAATCTCTAACAGAAAACCAAAGAAAAGTAATAACAGTGATAAATGGTTTGATGAAGAATGCAAAAACCTAAGAAAGAAATTGAGAAACCTATCCAACCAAAAACATAGAGACCCAGAAAACCTGAGCCTACGCCTTCACTATGGTGAATCACTAAAACAATACAGAAATACACTACGGAAAAAGAAGGAACAGCATGTCAGAAATCAGCTCAATGTAATTGAAGAATCCATAGACTCTAACCACTTCTGGGAAAATTGGAAAACACTAAACAAACAACAACACGAAGAGCTATCTATCCAAAACGGAGATGTATGGGTAAACCACTTCTCCAATCTTTTTGGCCCTATAACAGAGAACAAACAGCAAAAAAATATACATGATCAAATGCAAATCTTAGAATCAACTATTAAAGACTACCAGAACCCACTGGATTCTCCAATTACATTGAATGAACTACAGGATAAAATACAAACCCTCCAACCCAAAAAGTCCTGTGGTGTTGATGGTATCCTCAATGAAATGATAAAATATACAGACCACAAATTTCAATTAGCTATACTTAAACTCTTTAACATCATCCTTAGCTCTGGCATCTTCCCCAACATCTGGAACCAAGGACTGATCACCCCAATCCACAAAAGTGGAGACAAATTTGACCCCAATAACTACCGTGGGATATGTGTCAACAGCAACCTTGGGAAAATCCTCTGCATTATCATTAACAGCAGACTAGTTCATTTCCTCAGTGAAAACAATGTACTGAGCAAATGTCAAATTGGCTTTTTACCAAATTACCGTACGACAGACCACGTATTCACCCTGCACACCCTAATTGACAAACAAACAAACCAAAACAAAGGCAAAGTCTTCTCATGCTTTGTTGATTTCAAAAAAGCTTTTGACTCAATTTGGCATGAGGGTCTGCTATACAAATTGATGGAAAGTGGGGTTGGGGGAAAAACATACGACATTATAAAATCCATGTACACAAACAACAAGTGTGCGGTTAAAATTGGCAAAAAACACACACATTTCTTTCCACAGGGCCGTGGGGTGAGACAGGGATGCAGTTTAAGCCCCACCCTCTTCAACATATATATCAACGAATTGGCGAGGGCACTAGAACAGTCTGCAGCACCCGGCCTCACCCTACTAGAATCTGAAGTCAAATGTCTTCTGTTTGCTGACGATCTGGTGCTTCTGTCACCAACCAAGGAGGGCCTACAGCAGCACCTAGATCTTCTGCACAGATTCTGTCAGACCTGGGCCCTGACAGTAAATCTCAGTAAGACAAAAATAATGGTGTTCCAAAAAAGGTCCAGTTGCCAGGACCACAAATACAAATTCCATCTAGACACCGTTGCCCTAGAGCACACAAAAAACTATACATACCTCGGCCTAAACATCAGCGCCACAGGTAACTTCCACAAAGCTGTGAACGATCTGAGAGACAAGGCAAGAAGGGCCTTCTATGCCATCAAAAGGAACATAAAATTTGACATACCAATTAGGATCTGGCTAAAAATACTTGAATCAGTTATAGAACCCATTGCCCTTTATGGTTCTGAGGTCTGGGGTCCGCTCACCAACCAAGAATTCACAAAATGGGACAAACACCAAATTGAGACTCTGCATGCAGAATTCTGCAAAAACATCCTCCGTGTACAACGTAAAACACCAAATAATGCATGCAGAGCAGAATTAGGCCAATACCCGCTAATTATCAAAATCCAGAAAAGAGCCGTTAAATTCTATAACCACTTAAAAGGAAGCGATTCCCAAACCTTCCATAACAAAGCCATCACCTACAGAGAGATGAACTTGGAGAAGAGTCCCCTAAGTAAGCTTGTCCTGGGGCTCTGTTCACAAACACAAACAGACCCCACACAGCCCCAGGACAACAACAACAACAACACAACTAGACCCAACCAAATCATGAGAAAACAAAAAGAGAATTACTTGACACATTGGAAAGAACAAACAAAAAAACAGAGCAAACTAGAATGCTATTTGGCCCTAAACAGAGAGTACACAGTGGCAGAATACTTGACCACTGTGACTGACCCAAACTTAAGGAAAGCTTTGACTATGTACAGACTCAGTGAGCATAGCCTTGCTATTGAGAAAGGCCGCCGTAGGCAGACCTGGCTCTCAAGAGAAGACAGGCTATGTGCACACTGCCCACAAAATGAGGTGGAAACTGAGCTGCACTTCCTAACCTCCTGCCAAATGTATGACCATATTAGAGACACATATTTCCCTCAGATTACAGCGATCCACAAAGAATTCGAAAACAAACCCAATTTTGATAAACTCCCTTATCTACTGGGTGAAAAACCACAGTGTGCCATCACAGCTGCAAGATTTGTGACCTGTTGCCACAAGAAAAGGGCAACCAGTGAAGAACAAACACCATTGTAAATACAACCCATATTTATGTTTATTTATTTTCCCATTTGTACTTTAACTATTTGCACATTGTTACAACACTGTATATATACATAATATGACATTTGAAATGTCTTTATTCTTTTGAAACTTCTGAGTGTAATGTTTACTGTTAATATTTATTGTTTATTTCACTTTTGTTTACTATCTACTTCACTTGCTTTGGCAATGTTAACACACGTTTCCCATGCCAATAAAGCCCTTAAATTGAATTGAATTGAATTGAGAGAGAGAGAGAGACAGAGAGAGAGACAGAGAGAGAGACAGAGAGAGAGAGACATAGATAGAGAGAGAGAGAGAGAGAGAGAGAGAGACACAGAGAGGGACAGAGAGAGAGTGAGGGACAGAGAGAGAGAGAGAGAGATGGAGAGAGAGAGAGGCTGTGAATATTTTGAATACCACACAGTGATAATGTCAGGCACTTTATACATTTCCCCAGGCAGTCAGTCTGGGGCCACAGCCTTGACCAGAGCACGGCATGGCAGCTCTTCTCACCAGAGGGGGAGGAGGAGAGGGAGAGGGGGAGGGGGGGAGAGGGAGAGGGAGGAGGAGAGAGGTGGAGGGAGAGGGGTGCCTTGAACAGAGCATGGTAGTCAGGACAGCACCTTTCTTTATGTGGCCAGCAGGAGAGTGGAGGGGGGGGGGGGGGTAGTGCAGTAAATCTCCCCCAGGAAGGAGCAGGCAGTCAGTGTGTGTGTGTTTCCCCAAAATACAGCAGAGCTAGGGGACATCCATTCACCTCCAGAGGGATGAGGGGAGAGAGAAAGAGGAGAGAGGGGGAGAGAGAAAGAGGAGAGAAGGGGAGAGAGAAAGAGAAGAGAGGGAGAGAGAGAAAGAGGAGAGAGGGGGAGAGAGGAAGAGGAGAGAGGGGAAGAGAGAGAGAGGGAGAGAGAGGAGAGAGGGGGAGAGAGAAAGAAGGGAGAGGGGGAGAGAGAAAGAGGGAAATGGGGAGAGAGAAAGAGGAGAGAGGGGGAGAGAAAGAGGGGAGAGGGGGAGAGAGAGGGGAGAGAGAAAGAGGAGAGAAGGGGAGAGAGAAAGAGGGGAGATGGGGAGAGAGAGGCGAGAGGGGGAGAGAGAGAAAGAGGAGAGGGAGAAAGGGGGTAGAAAGGTAGAATAACCCCCTAGGATAGCCCTCCAATAGTAGGGTAGAATAACCCCCTAGGATAGCCCTCCAATAGTAGGGTAGAATAACCCCCTAGGATAGCCCTCCAATAGTAGGGTAGAATAACCCCCTAGGATAGCCCTCCAATAGTAGGGTAGAATAACCCCCTAGGATAGCCCTCCAATAGTAGGGTAGAATAACCCCCTAGGATAGCCCTCCAATAGTAGGGTAGAATAACCCCCTAGGATAGCCCTCCAATAGTAGGGTAGAATAACCCCCTAGGATAGCCCTCCAATAGTAGGGTAGAATAACCCCCTAGGATAGCCCTCCAATAGTAGGGTAGTATAACCCCCTAGGATAGCCCTCCAATAGTAGGGTTGAATAACCCCCTAGGATAGCCCTCCAATAGTAGGGTAGTATAACCCCCTAGGATAGCCCTCCAATAGTAGGGTAGTATAACCCCCTAGGATAGCCCTCCAATAGTAGGGTAGAATAACCCCCTAGGATAGCCCTCCAATAGTAGGGTAGTATAACCCCCTAGGATAGCCCTCCAATAGTAGGGTAGTATAACCCCCTAGGATAGCCCTCCAATAGTAGGGTAGAATAACCCCCTAGGATAGCCCTCCAATAGTAGGGTAGAATAACCCCCTAGGATAGCCCTCCAATAGTAGGGTAGTATAACCCCCTAGGATAGCCCTCCAATAGTAGGGTAGTATAACCCCCTAGGATAGCCCTCCAATAGTAGGGTAGAATAACCCCCTAGGATAGCCCTCCAATAGTAGGGTAGAATAACCCCCTAGGATAGCCCTCCAATAGTAGGGTAGTATAACCCCCTAGGATAGCCCTCCAATAGTAGGGTAGAATAACCCCCTAGGATAGCCCTCCAATAGTAGGGTAGAATAACCCCCTAGGATAGCCCTCCAATAGTAGGGTAGTATAACCCCCTAGGATAGCCCTCCAATAGTAGGGTAGAATAACCCCCTAGGATAGCCCGTGAGATGAGGATAACCGCCGTCTTTGTGAGACTATGAGGTGTTAATGTGAAGCTAAGCCACTATGCCAGTCGCTGAGGAGTTCCCCCATTCTTACCATTGTTAGTGCTGTTCTCTGAGCCATATCTACTGTATGTAGTTCAGCAACCAGAACCATGAATACACTGTGTTTCAACACACATTGACACAAGGACTTTTAAACACATGTCACGAACGTTGACTGATGACTCGTGGAACCAAGGCGTAGCGTGATAAGCGTACATTTTATTTAGTACACAACACACGAACAAAACAACAAAACGAACGATACGTGAAGTCCTGAGGTTACAACAACACAAACCTTTACGGAACAAGATCCCACAAACTAACTGGTGCCAACAGGCTGCCTAAGTATGGTCCCCAATCAGAGACAACGAGCTACAGCTGCCTCTGATTGAGAACCACCCTGGCCAACATAGAACTAAACGATCTAGAACAAAAAACATAGAAAACTAAACATAGAAAATCCACACCCTGGCTCAACATTTAAGAGTCCCCAGAGCCAGGGCGTGACAACACAAGACAAATATGTTTACTAAAACATGGATTGTAGTTTTATTCTCTCTCGCTCTCTTCTTCCTCTCTCCTCTCTTCTTCCTCTCTTCTCTTTCCTCTCTTCTTCCTCTCTCCTCTCTTCTTCCTCTCTTCTCTCTCCTCTCTTCTTCTCTTCTTCCTCTCTTCTTCCTCTCTCCTCTCTTCTCGCTCCTCTCTTTTTCCTCTCTTCTTCTCTTCTTCCTCTCTTCTTCCTCTCTCTTCTCTTCTTCCTCGCTTCTCTCTCCTCTCTTCTTCCTCTCTTCTCTCTCCTCCCTTCTTCCTCTCTTCTTCCTCTCTCCTCTCTTCTTCCTCTCTTCTGTCTCTTCTCTCTTCCTCATCTCCTCCTCACAGCTGACATTTATCACATCATCACTCCAGCAGGCTTCTAAGCAGTCCTATAGAAGGCTGTGTCCCAAATTGTGCCCTATAGGGCTCTGGTCAAAAGTAGGGCACTATGAAGGCAATAGGGTGCAATTTGGGATGCAAACTTAGACTACATACAGTGGGGTCCGAAATTAGACATGCTAACCCCTCACCATTACCAATAACAGAGATTAGCATGTTTTGGGGGTATGATCTTTGACCCTCTGTAACTTTCTCACTCATCATTATTATTCACAATTCCTTCAGGATTATCCGTATTCATGGTAACATCCACATGAATGTTGAAGTGTTTAGAAACGAATTATATTCTTATTTACAATAAAAGTGACTCCAAAATGACCAAATACATTATTTACCATGAATTTCTATTGGGCACAAAATAATCTGAAACCCAACCAAAATGAACTGCAAATGCATCCAACAAGTTTGTATTGATGTTGTATTGATGTAGTCATTGTATGCAAGGAATATGGGACCAAATACTAAACTTTTGACTACTTTATTTATAAGAATTTTTGTGGGTCAATAATTATGATCCATACCTTTTGAGAAAAAAAGGTATTACTTGTTAAAGAAAATCTATTTCCCTGAAAAATTAGTTTAAAATACTATAATTTCAAAAGATGTTTGAGCAGACAACATAGCTCAGTATGTGAATAATGTATTTTATAAAGTCATAATTGCTCCTCTTTATCAAGGGGGTCATTCATTTGGGACCCCACTGTATCTGGATTTTCCTGAGAGAAGAAAAACATAGAAGCAGCCGCCATTTCTTCCATCAGAGAGAGAAAGAGACTAGCTAGCTGTTAGCATCTCTTTCTCCTCTCTTCCTTTACCTCCATCTCCTGTTGGCGAGCACACACACACACACACACACACACACACACACACACACAACAAAATGAGACTAGCTGTATTGAGAGGTCTGCTCTTGGCAGAGAGGCCTTAAACTTTATCAAACCGGTCTATTTGTCTCAAAGCTCCCGAGACCAGCTTCCCTTCCTGTTGTATAACGCTGCTGCTGCTGTGTGTGCCACTGCTGCTACAGTCTCCTACAGCTTGTCACCACATCCCCCGCTAGGCCTTGAGGAGAGGGAGAGACAGAGACAGATATAGGGAGAGAGAGGGTGGAGAGAGAGACAGAGAGAGAGAGAGAGAGAGAGCGAGAGAGAGACAGAGAGAGAGAGAGAGAGAGAGAGAGAGAGAGAGAGAGAGAGAGAGAGAGAGAGAGAGAGAGAGAGAGAGAGAGAGAGCGAGACAGAGAGAGAGAGACAGAGACAGAGACAGAGACAGAGACAGAGACAGAGACAGAGACAGAGACAGAGACAGAGAGAGAGAGAGAGAGAGAGAGACAGAGAGAGAGAGAGAGAGAGAGAGAGACAGAGAGAGAGACAGAGAGAGAGAGAGAGAGAGTCAGAAAGAGGGAGGGAGGGAGGGAGGGAGGGAGAGAGCGGCAGTGAGTGAGTGAAGAAGGGAAATAGAGAGAGAGAGGGGGAGAGAAAGAACAACATTCTGCAAGCACACAGCACATTCCTTGTGCCTTGAATATGTTGTCGTCTGCCATTCTGGCCTTGGGTCTGTTGAGGGTGAGTCCCAAATGGCACCCTATCCCCTATATAGTGCACTACTAATGACCAGAACATATGGGCCCTGGTTAAAAAAAGAAGTGCACTAGGGAACAGGGTATCATGGGACTTATTCTAAATGCGAAGACTGGGGAATGTTTTAGCTAGCAATGCATGGGATCAGTCTAAACAGGCCCTAAAACGTTGACAAAGGAAACATTCATTGTTTTTGGGTCGTTGGCTTTGTTCATTACTGTCTAGCCCGAATGGAGACTTTTAGTGTTTGGTCATATTTATGGATTATTCGTATAGTGGCCTGGAGTTTTTTCAGACCATGTAATCAGACCAGTAATGGCTTATAAATATAACTAGGGCCCAGAGTTTTTCTGGTCAGGTCAGTTGGTCTATAAAAACTCCTGGCTCTAGTTATTAGTAATTACACATCAAGTACAAGATTAAAGACATTATTATAAGAGCTATGGCCACTGCTGTCCATCCTATACTGTGGATTGTGAGGACAGATGCAGGGAGACAGGAAGCAAGTACAGGTTGTGAACATTTAATGAAAAAAACAGACATGTAACAAAACAAGAACAGCGTCTGGACATGGGGAACAAAACGACATTAATGCTGACACGGGGATCAAACAGAGGAACAGACAGATATAGGGGAGGTAATGAACAAAGGGGGGAGGAGTCCAGGTGAGTCCAATGAGCGCTGATGCGCGTAACGATGGTGACAGGTGTGCGTAATGATGGGCGGCCTGGCGCTCCAGGGGGAGCGGGAGCAGGCGTGACAGCGGACGCATCCCAAAATGGCATTATATTCCCTAGTTAGTGCACTATTAGCTACAGTAGCAAAGTTTGTCAGAAATAGCTAGCAATGCTAACGTTAGCTAGCTACAGTGCCTTGCAAAAGTATTCATCCCCCTTGGCGTT